>NC_073423.1:933659-1233659 GCF_028641065.1 Leucoraja erinaceus
TTGCAGACTTGATTTTTAAAATCTCAAAATTTTGTAACATTGCTAATCTTAGTCGAAGGGAGGTCGATGGAGATCGACGGAGCTCGTCTTCACTCTCCACTATTCGGTGTCCAATTTTCCCGAAGTTAGTGCTAGCTAGTCGAAACTAGTCTTCAACATAGCCGAAGGAGGTCTTCAACATGACATTTTTTCAAACTCTCCTAAACTCGCCAATTAGGACGCCCACGTGGGACAGCCCCTTAATGAGATGAATTAACTGCTGAAATGCCATCTCTGTAGAATTTTGTCTACAGATTTGGTGATTACATCCATAATACTCAGGCTGCTTCAATATTGGCAGTAATTTTCCGATATGCCATAGCTCTAAGGAACCTATATCACATAACTGGTAATTATTCTCATATACTTATTATTTTGCTTTTTCATGGAGATTTTTGGGTATTCCTTCTGATGTATCATTCTTCAGTTTGGTCTGGCATATTCTACGATCAATGACATTGTGATTAACCAAATTAAGTGCTTTTTGCCATTTCTCGGCTCACACGTCCAGCTGATCAATATCCCTCTCTAATTCCTGAATGATTTTGCAGCTTGTCACTGCTTCAATAGACACTGCTTCTGTCTCCCAAATTCAATATCCAAAAAGAGATGATTTACTTTCCTTTTACATCACCCTCAAACCTAAGGAGAAAAGGCATGAGGAGCTGGAATTGAATGAATGAATGAATAAGTTTATTGGCCAAGTATTCACATACAAGGAATTTGCCTTGGTGCTCCACCTGCAAATGACAACATTCCTCAATATGCAGGCAGTTAATAGATGCTCTCAAATGGTATCATATGGATACCTTCCTAGCAAGTTCCTGATAGTAGACTATGACAGGGCTATATAATAATAATAATAATAATAATAATAATAATAATAATAATAATAATAATAATAATAATAATAATAATAATAATAATCTTTATTGTCATTGTACAAGACAACAACATTTTGTTGGAGCAGTCCTCCAGCTGCACAGGAATATGAGTATAAAAATATGTTTAAAAAAGAACTATTAAAAAATTAGACTATAAACATATAGGAGTATGGGCGGGTGTGTGAGAGAGAGGGGGGGGAATCAGTGTGGGAGGGGGATAGAGTTCAGTAGTGTCACAGCTCTATGGTAGAAGCTGTTTTTTAGTCTTGTCGTGCGGGCGCTCAGTGTCCTGTATCGTCTTCCTGAGGGCAGGGGGGTGAAGAGGCAGTGTCCAGGGTGTGTGCTGTCTCTAATGATGCCCTTGACCCTCCGGATGCAGCGGGTCCGGTAGATGTCCTCCAGTCTGGGGAGCTGGGTGCCAGTGATCCTCTCAGCAGTCTTAATGACGCGTTGGAGAGCTTTCCTGTTCTCTGCGGTGCAGCCAGAGTACCATACTGTGATGCAGTATGTGAGAACTGACTCGATGGCTGACCTGTAGAAGCTCACCAGCAGCTGTTGTGGGAGACGTGCCCTCTTCAAGCACCTCAGGAAGTGAAGCCTTTGAAGTCCTTTCTTGGCCGTCGCCGTGATGTTGACGGTCCAGGTCAGGTATATTGCACAGAGACCATGTCTCTACTGATTTTGTCTTCACAAACTCCTCCAAGATCTTCAAATTGCTTGGGAGCACCCCTCTCCCATAATTCCTGCATATTTTCTTTAGGTAGTAACATAGACCAGTAGCTGGAATGATGCTGCATGCACTTTAGATTATTTCATGAAGAGGCATCTGCTGAAATCATATCTGCTGGACCAAATGCTGGCAGCTGAGAGAACTTGTGTTGCTGAAGATGACCACATGGGGCAATCCCTCACAGTTAAAGACTTCAGTCTTTCTGAATCTTTTATAAATTATAATGATGAGACACATAATGCAGTTTTAAGATGATTAAAATTCATAATTAGTCTAGTGCTTCAATTAACCATTTAATTAAAAATACCACTGACTGGGCAGTGCAGCACTCCCTCACTTCTGTAGTGGCGCATCTCTGTAGGGGAGCATTCTAACCCACCACATTCGCTCTGAGACTAATAACTAGTGTGACACGTCTGTCTTTAAAGCAGCCTAATGTTTGTGTCGAAGTCTTGACCCGTAATAAGATTCAAGGACTCGAATCATTAACCATCAGCAGTTGGGTTTTTTTGTAACTTGCACAAGGGGTGATGTGTCTCAGTCAAAGGCTGGGAGCACATCACCCAAGTTATCGTTGGCACAGCAAGATATTTACATACAAGGAAGACAACTCATGCATTGTACTAAGGTTAATTAGATCATGTCTGCATGTAATGCACAAAATAGATGGCTCATATGATGTAGATCAATGTGTTGACCATATTACTGAGTTTGCATCGATCATCCAGGTTGCACAATATTGCTTGCAATGCTGGTTTTGTGTCAACTAGTGTAGGAAGGAACTGCAGTTGCTGGTTTAAAATGAAGATAGACACAAAATGCAGGAGTAACTCAGTGGGACAGTGTCTCGACCCGAAACTTCACCCATTCCTTCTCTCCAGAGATGCTGCCTGTCCCGCTGAGTTACTCCAGCATTTTGTGTCTATCTTTGTGTCAACAATCCCTTGTCGGACTAAAGAAGGGTCTTGGCCCGAAACATCACTCATTTCTTCTATCCAGAGTTGCCACCTGCTCCACTGAGCTACTCCAGCATTTTTTGTCTATCTTCGTTGTAAACCAGTATCTGCAGTTCCTTCCTACACAGGCTTTGTGATACTTAAGGCTCTGTCCCACTTTCAATACCTAATTCACGACCTTTTTTACTCATGGACATTTTTCATCAGGCTAGAAAAAACGCCGCAACCCACTTGATGCCACGAGTACCTACGACTAGCATCACGACCTGCTACAACCTACTACGACCTCCTAAGACCTCGTGACGACCATGCTGCGAGTATGAGTCAAGGGCAAACTCGGCAGAGGTCGCGAATTAGGTCGTGAAAGTGGGACATGCCCCTTAAAGGTTTCACTTCTACATTTGTGATTATCATCGTTATTTTGATTATTTCTATTGCACCATAAACAGTGACACAAGATAAGGGCCTTCAGTGCACGATGTCAATCATCTCTGATAGATCCCCAGCTGGGGAACCATTGCAAGTCAGTTCAGTGCCGACCTCTAAGGTGGACACAAAATGCTGGAGTAACTCAGCGGGTAAATCAACCTCATGTTGATTATCATCACTTGTATGAGTGCTCCAGGTCAACCCAAACTATTTGCTTTCTTTAATTCTGCTGTCTGCATTGAAGATTAACTTTACACGAATGAGTACAACACGTGGTAGGCAGATGAATCCAAGGGATTTTCTGTGCAATTATTTGTCTTCTGTCTGAATTGTAAATCAATAGCCATATCTCCTGTGGTGTCAACCATTAAAGATTTCAAACATGCGCCAAAAATACTTTTTTGTGCACACTGAAATGTTGCACAATTTTAAAGAATTGTGAAGTGTATTGCATAGACATCAATGGGCGGCCCGGTGGCGCAGCAGGAGAGTTGCTGCCTTGCAGCGCCAGAGCCCTGGGTCCTGGGTTCGAGGGCTATGGCCGCTTGTCTGTATGGAGTTTGTACGTTCTCCCCATGACCTACGTGGGTTTTCTCAGCGATCTTCAGATTCCTCCCACACTGCAACGACTTACAGGTTTGTAGGTTAACACTATCCCACACATACTAGGGACAATTTACACTTGTACCAAAGCCAATTAACTCACAAATGCAGCAAGCGCTGTAAGGCAGCAACTCTACAGCTGCGCCACTGTGCTGCACTTGGTGTAAATGTAAATTGTCCGTAATGCGTGTCATGTAATGTTAATGTGCGAGGATTGCTGGTCGGCGCAGACTCAGTGAGCCCAAGAGCCGGTTTCCACTCTGTATCACTAAACTAAACTAAAAACGAAATACTTAGTTTCCCAGCAAAGTCTCACAGGTATTCCTGGGCCTTTATTTATTTGTCAGGGTAGAATTAAGTCCAGACAATGCTCAAATGGCATACTTCAAAATGCCAATGATGTAACCTCAATTCTGATTTATTATCTTTTTGGCTCCATTGATCAAAATGGTTGCAGACCACTGGGATTCCCGTTACCAGTTTGGTTCATGTATATTTCTCGGGATCCTTATTATCAGCAGCTTTAAGGGACTGTCCCACTTTCACGACCTAATTCACAACCTTTTTTACTCGTGGACATTTTTCATCGTGCTGGAAAAAACGCCCCGACCTACTTGATGCCACGATCACGGGCCTGCTACGACCTACCTACGACCTCGTGACGACCATGCTGCGAGTATGAGTCAAGGGCAAACTCGGCAGAGGTCGTGAATTAGGTTGTGAAAGTGGGACAGGCCCTTTAGGGAATCCAAAAGGCTATTGACCTGTACTCTTATGTCTGTGTGTGTTTGTAAAATTTTCCTCTCTCTTGCTTATTCATAAATATCCCTCTGTCCACTGTTCCTCTTTGATTCTTTCTTGCCTGTGTCTCTCATTTGCCCATCTCTTTGTCCTCACCCTGCTCGGTAATCATAACTGATTGCTTTGGCTCAGACAGAAAGAAGGTTAAACGCAGGAAGCCAACCTACTTATTGGTGGCAAGTAAGGGGTGGGTTCTCAACCATCTCTTGAGAAACTCCATAGACTGAATCCATCAGCAAAGGGGATCTTAAACACTGGCAGTGAGACAGTAGGCACGGAAATTTCCTTCAGACCACACCAAACTTATATTAAAACAAAAGCTCCAAACCACCATCCCACCATGTTCATTTATAAACCCCGACATCAACTATTATTCTTTCCATAATCTCGTGATGGTCTCACTGTCCTCCTGATTAGATTTTACTGACTGTCTGCCTCACCCCCTCCATGACACACTGGTCAATCTGAGGAGTACCATCAGCATCAGACCGGTTCCACCACGATGAAGGACAGAATGCCACAGGAGATCCTTCTTTCCTGCGGCTATCAAACTGTACAACTCCTCCCCTTCTGTCGAGGGGTAGACTGACCCCTCTCCCCCCTCTCCCCACTCCCCCACTCCCCCTCCCCAATCTTTGAGCAGTCCCCAATCCTATCCACTCATCACTTTAATTTCATGTTTTATATATCTTTGTCTTTTTATGACTGTTGGCAGATCAATTTCCCTCCTGGGATAAATAATGTTCTATCGTATCGTACTGTATTTGCTCCAACCAGCCACCACCTCTATTCAACTCGCTGCCCAATTTAGACCTGTCCCTTCTGATTCCCTGCTCATTCCCGCCCATCCCACAATCACTTCCTAGCCATCAGAGTTTACATATTCCCATACCCACCCACACTGTTGACCAGTCCCCTGTAACTACCATAACACCCTGCCCATTCCCCACAATCCTCAGCCATCACCAAAATATCCATCCTCGTTAACAATGAATTTACCTGGTCTTCAAGATTAACCTTGTCAGAAGATTATGTTTTTCTGAACAAAAGTAATCAAGCATTTTAAATCAGTCGGACTCCTGGTGAGTTAATGAAATAAATTTGCCACGGAGTTGCAACTCCCTGCTGTTTTGTGAAGCCTGTTTAGCACAGCAATCTCTACAGAGCCATTGCCAAGATTACATATGCAGACAATTTCCAATTTTCATATTCGAGTCTGGAGTCAAAGAGAAATCAAAGCTGTTTTCAGGCCATAAAAGCATCCTGATTAAATGTTCACAAGAATAGTGGGCCCATGCAGATGTTTCAAAGGCTTGAATGGTAACTTACTCTGCAGGCTGGTCCTTCTCAGAAATCTAACGGTAGTATAGAGTGCTGTTATGATTAGTCCAATCAGGCAGAGCCAGCAGCTAGTGATTTGCCTGAGAGGGGTCTCGACATGAAAAGTCACCCATTCTTTCCCTCCAGAGATGCTGCCTGCCCCGCTGAGTTACTCCAGCTTTTTGTGTCTATCTACGGTTTAAACCAGCGTCTGCAGTTCCTTCCTATACACTTTTATGAAAATAAGTCTCCAATTGTAGAGATAACTGAGCCAAATGCGTTTCAGTGTTGGAGAGTCACCTTCAATTTCAAGAGTCAATTCTTTGAGCAGAATTAAAAGTGTATTCCTTGATCGAGCAAAAAGGATGACCATTTGCATCTGCTGCCCATGTATTCCACTAAATTAAGAGGAAAGTAAGTGACTTTTTGATCTCATTGTGTAGCCATGCTACTTTCTGATGTTCTGATGTCACAAAGGTGTCTTTAACTGGAGCATTGATGAGCAGCTGCAGGTTTCTAAAGGGCCTGTGCCAATTGGGCATGATTTGCGCGTTACGCAGATGACATCACGCACGTATATCCCAAAATCCTGGGGTGCCGCACGCAATGGCGCGTCACTGTCTACGTCACCACGCACCATGCGCGCATCACGTGTGCATGATGTCGCGTAAATGACGCGCAAATGACGCCCCAAGTGGGACAGGCCTTTACGTGGAGAGAGCTGTTTTAAGAAACAGCATTAAAACTTTGATGAGGTATTGTTCAGGTACAGCAGGTGTGGTATAAAAAATGAAGGCAGCAGTGCAAAAGACTTGCATATTTGTACAAGGTTCCATTATGATAATGATATTGATTTATTAAAAGATAAACAATTCTTACTGATGAAGTGACTGAGACTGAAAGAATTGGGCACATCGTTATGCTATTTATGAGCAAGAAAGTATATTTAATTTTAAGCAAAGTTACTTCCTTAAAATAATTTTTTTAATTGCAATATGGTTGCAGTAAAATGATGGTAACAATTGATTTGATGATGTGAGCTAAACACACGTTCCAAAGAAACTAGAAGTTTAAAAGACCCTGAAAGAGCGCAAAATATTTGAGAGTGAGTGTGAAGAAAGTGTTTGACTTATTGGGCTGGATCGAGAGCTTACTCACCACAAGTCCAGAAATGTGTCCTCTTCAGGGCTCCTGTTACAGAGATCCAGGACAGACTGGCATCTCTTCCTCATCCTCTTCCTCTGACTGCTGCTCTTTGTGATTGTCCTGGTGTGATGTTCCACCATGCTGCTCTTGCTAGCCCTCTGTTTCAGCAGAAGGGCGGCAGGGTGGCACAGCGGTAGAGTTGCAGTCCTAAGGGCCTGTCCCACTTTCCCGAGATTCACAAATTCTCCTGAGTTATTCACGAATTTTCCCAAGTTTTCAAAGTCGCAGAATATTCGTAACGAGTCCGGAGGAGGCGGGCGGAGTCCGTGGATATATCGTAGTGGCTCGTTATGCCAGCCTTAGGTACTCGGGGCTATTTTTTTAAAATCGTGGACATTTTTCATCAGGCTGGAAAAAAACGTCCTGACTTACCTGATGCCCTGAGTACCTATGGCTGGCATAATGAGCTGCAACGATATATCCACGGACTACTACGGCCTCCTACGGACTCTTACGAACATTCTGCGAGTTTGAAAACTGAGAATTCGTGAGTAACTGGGGAAAATGGGACAGGCCCTTTTACAGCACTTACAGCACTGGAGAACTGGATTTGATCCCAAATACGGGTGTTGGCTGTAAGGACATTCTCCCGTGACCTGCTTGGGTTTTCTCCGAATTTTCTTCGGTTTCCTCCCACATTCCAAAGACGTCCAGGTTTGTAGGTTAATTGGCTTGGTGTAAATGTAAAAGTGTCCCTAGTATGTGTAGGATAGTGTCAATGTGTGGGGATTGCTGTTCGGCACAAACTCTGTGGGCCGAAGTGCCTGTTTCTGCACTGTATCTCTAAACTAAACTGAACTGAACTATAACGATGGAGCTTGTCTGATGGCCGATTTATTCAGTGCACATTTGACTGTGTTAATGTAATAGACTTGCCTGCTGATTATGACAGTCCACTGCCAAGTGGAGCACACAGCTAAATCTCACCTGCATCAACCTGATTGTGGTTTCCACTGAGTGCTTGCTGGTAGGGAGTGCCTGTCACTGTAACATTGTGCAGTTGGTTAATTTGGGGTTTCAAGCAGAATGAGCAGACTTTTGAGCAGTGTCTTTCCCTCACAAAATCCATCCCCTGGGGCTGTGAGGACCCTAAAAGATGAAAGATCAAGGATTATTGCTTAAAGATGCTGGCAGCAACCTGGACCAGGCCACCTGTTGAGAGGATTTACTCACAGAGCTACACAGCATGGAACCAGGCCCTTCGGCCCATGCTGAATAATTTGTTTAACTGAGTTAGTCCATTTGCCTGCCCAAAGTCCATTATATATGTCCAAACCTTTCCTACCCATGTACACTGCATTTATCTATCTTTCTATTACATTTAGTTTAGTTTCGTTTAGACATACAGCGTGGAAACAGGCCCTTCGGCCCACAGAATCCGGGCTGACCGACGATCCTCGTACACTTGCACTATCCTACACACACTAGGCACAATTTAGAATTTTGCCGAAAGCCAATTAACCTACAAACCTGTACGTCTTTCCTTGTGGGAGGAAACCGGAGATCCCGGAGAAAACCCACATGGTCACAGGGAGAATGTGGCAGGGTGGTTCTGGGGTAGAGTTGCTGCCTTACAGCACATATGCCGCCGGAGACCCAGGTTCGATCCCGACTACGGGGGCTGTCTGTACGGACTTTGTACGTTCTCCCCGTGACCGCGTGGGTTTGCTCCAAGATCTTTGGTTTCCTCCCACACCTCAAAGACGTACATGTATATAGGTTAATTGGCTTGGTATAAGTGTAAATTGTCCCTAGTGTGTGTAGGGTAGCGTTAGTGTGCAGGGATCGCTGGTCGGTGCGGACTCGGTGGGCCGAAGGGCTGTTTCTGCGCTGTATCTCTAAACTAAAGATGCAAACTCAATACATACAAGCACTCGCAATCAGGATCAAACCTGGGTCTCTGGCTCTGTAAGGGAACAACTCTACCGCTGCACCACTGTGCCACCACTTTCCTGAATGAACATCCTCTGGCCTGTAAATTACAACCATCCAACATTTCTCCTAATCTCAGATATGTTTTGCAAGAATGATCATTGAAAGTGTGATTCAATTGAAATGGAATGATGAGGAGGAATGGCTTTAACCAGAGGGTGGTGTATCTGTGGTATTCATTGCAACAGACCACCATTGCAACAGACCACCTGACTTCACTGCCCAACACCACGGACTTCCATCTGTATATATGTATATATGTATGTAGCGCCGCAGAAAAAAATAGATCACCACCCCCCCCCCCCCCATCCCCCCCCCCCCCCTGCTCCCTTCTGTCTTTTTGGTTTTTTCTGTCTCTTGTTTTTTTCAAGGTAAATTGTATGTATGCACCGAGTACGAGCAGCTTTCAGTTTCACTGTACATGTATAGTGACAATAAAATGGCATATCGCATATCGCATATCGGAAGCCAATTCAATGGGTATTTTTAAACTGGAGATTGATAGCTTCTTGTTCAGTAAGGATGCCAGAGGTTAAGGGGAGAAGGCAGAAGAAAGGGGTTGAGAGGGGAAAAATAGATCAGCAGTGATCGAATGGTGGAGCAGACTCGATGAGCCGGAAAGCCTAATTATGCTCCTATGTCTTACGGTCTTATTTCTGAAACACACAAAGAATATATTTCAAGGTATTAAATCTAATCCTGCATGCTATATATTGTGCTTGAAGTTGCTTTAATTATTGCTTTTTTGGTACCAGATGGCACTCAAATCCATTCCTTTCATTACTTTTTGAATCTTTAAATCTGATTAGTTTTGGATGTAGATTAATCGTCCTCTGGTTCACTAAAGGTCTTCATTGGCTTATGTTCATAAATTCTAAGAGCAGAATGAGGCCATTCAGCCCATCAAATCTACTCCATCATTCAATCTTGGCTGATCTATCTTTCCCTCTCAACTCCATTCTCCTGCCACCCATAACCCCTGACACCCTAATGGGCCTGTCCCTTTTAGGCAACTGCAGTAGATTATGCGGTCGACACATGTTTGCAGGTGGTTGCTGGGGAGTCGCCGTCATGGTCATGAGGAGTTCCCGCATTTTGGGAACTAATCGCGGCCGCATTATGGTCACCGCAAATTTTTCAACATGTTGAATAAGTAAGTAAGTAAGTTTATTGGCCAAGTATTCACATACATGGAATTTGCCTTGGTGCTCCGCCCACAAGTAACAACATGACACCAGGCCAAGATGGAGAAGGTGAGAACAGACTCTACGATAGCCGTGTAGAATTGGACCATCATTGCCTGTGGCAGATTGTGCTTCCTCAGCTGCCGTAGGAAGTACATCCTCTGTTGTGCCTTTTTGACTGTGGAGTCGATGGTAGCCCCCCACTTAAGGTCCTTGGAGATGATGGTTCTCAGGAACTTAAAAACCTCCACAGATGGGACTGTGGTGTTGTTGATGGTGAGGGGAGGGAGCTCTCCTAAAGTCTACAATCAATTCCACCGTCCATTGAGCTCCAGGTTGTTGCGATGCCACCAGGATGCCAGCTGTGACACTTCCTGTCTGTGGGCAGATTCCTCCCCATCCTGGATCAGTCCAATCAGGGTTGTATCCTCCACAAATTTGAGAAGCTTGACAGAGAAGTCTGTGGAGGTGCAGTTGATGGTGTAGAGAGAGCAGTGGAGAGGAGAGAGTACGCAGCCTTGCGGTGCTCCTATGCTGAGCGTTTACGCGTCTGAGATGTGCTTTCCCAGCCTCACATGCTGCTTCCTGTCTGTGAGGAAGCTGATGATCCACCGACAGAGGGGTTCAGGCACAGTCAACTCGGAAAGTTTGGAGTGTAGTGGCTCTGGCACAATGGTGTTGAATGCAGAGCTAAAATCAACAAACAGGATCCTCGCATAGTTCCCCTGGTGTTTCAGGTCCTGTAGGATGAAGTGCAGGCCCAGGTGGGCTGCATCATCCACAGATCTATTGGCCCGATATGCAAACTGCAGAGGGTCCAGCAGGGAGTTTGAGATATTTTTCAGCTTGGCCAGCACAAGCCTTTCGAGTGTCTTCATGACTACAGCGGTCAGTGCAACAGACCTGTAGTCATTAAGACAAGTAATCCTTGCCTTTTTGGGCACTGGGGCTATAGTGGAGACTTTGAACCAGGCAGCAACAGTACATGTTTGCAGGGACTGGTTAAAAATGTCTGTGGGCTGTTTTAAATATCTGGGAGTCCACATCTCCGAGGATATGACATGGGCATCACATGCCTCAGCACTCGCGAGTAAGGCAAGGCAGCGCCTTTACCACCTCAGGCAATTGAGGAAATTCAGAGTGTCTCCAAGGATCCTCCAGTGCTTCTACGCAGCGGCTGTGGAAAGCATCATGTCCGGGAACATTACCATCTGGTTTGGGAATTGCTCTGCCAAGGACAAGAAGGCTATGCAGAGAGTAGTGCGTTCGGCCGAACGCACTATGGGAACTTCACTCGACCCCTGCAGGAACTATACATCAGGAGGTGCAACTCCAGAGCCAACACAATCATGAGAGACCCCTTCCACCCATGCAACGGACTGTTCCATCTGCTACGGTCAGGCAAACGCCTCCGTTGCCATGCTGTGAGAATGGAGATGTTGAGAAGGAGTTTCTTCCCAGAGGCAATTCGGACTGTAAATGCCTTCTCACCAGGGACTAACTATACTGAACGTTTTTCCTTCCAATATTTATTATGTAAAAGAATATGTATGTTTATGATTGTGTTTATAGTTTGTTTGGTTGTTTGTTTGTTTGTCTTTTTGCACAAAGTCCGCGAGCATTGCCACTTTTCATTTCACTGCACATCTCGTATGTGTATGTGACGAATAAACTTGACTAGACTTGACTTGACTTGACTTGACTTGACTATATACTGGTGCCAGCCGTTTGGCACAGAGCTTACAAGCAGAGGGGGAAACATTGTCCGGTCCTGGAGATTTCCGGCTTTTTTGTCCTCTGAAAAGCCTCTCCACCTCCTCTATTTTTATTATTGATGATGGAGAAGTGATGTTGTGCAGTTCGGAGGGTGTGGGTAATTGGGTGTGAAGTGGTGATTGGAGGGGGGTGGGTGTAGAAGGGTCCAGTCTTTGCAGAATTAGGTCAGGCTGTGAGTGGGTGTGAAGTGTTGGTAGAGATGGAAAATGGTCCAGTCTTTTCACACTGGAGTCTTGCCTTAAGTAGATGTGAAGTGGTGAATGGGAAGGAGAGGGTGCAGGGTCCATTCTTTGTAGACTGGGGTCTGGCTGTGTTTGTTGGGGAAGGGGTACCAGGCTTATGTTTTTGATTTTCAAACCTGCAGTAAAACTCATTCAGGTCGTTGGTCAGCTGACGATTGTCCAAAGAGCGGGGGGCTTTCCTCTTGTAGCTGGTAATTTCTTGCAAGCCCTTCCAAACTGAAGTGGTGGCGACCAGAATGAAATTAGTGGCGACCAGAATGAAGCCGCCATGGAGAGTAGCCAGAATTCGCCAGAAGGTTCATTGGGTTGCCAGGAGATTGAAGGTTCTTGTAGGTTGTGGCCGGTGCTGACTGGTGAATTTTATAGGCTCATTGGAAAAAAGAATAAGCAGTAATTTTCAGAAATCCTTCTCCCCCCTCCCCCCCCCCCCCCCCCCCCCCCCCCCCTCCTGCCCCCCACCTGCATAACGGGCTGATGAAGGAAGTGAAGGAAGACAGTCGCCGGCAGTCCGTTGAAAAATCGCCTAAGTGGGACAGGCCCATAAGTAATGAAGAATCTGTCAATCTCCAGCTTACAAATATCCATTGACCTGACCTCCACAGCCGTCAGTGGCAATGAATTCCACAGATTTACGACCCACTGACTCATCTCCCTAAAGGAAATTCCTTTGGCCTCTAATCCAAGACTCTCCCACTAGTGGGTGGAAACATCCTCTTCTCATTCACTCTATCCAGGCCTTTCACATTTTGGTAACTTTCAATGGGGTCCGTCACTCATCCTTCTAAACTCCAGTGAGTATAGGTCCAGTGCCTTCAAACATTCATCATATGTTAACCCATTAATTCCTGGGATCATTCTTGTAAACCTCCTCTGGACCCTGTCCAATACCAGCACATCCTTCCTAAATTGGGGACCAAAATTGCTTACAATACTCCAAATGCAGCCTGGCTAACACCTTATAGAGCCTCAGCATTACATCCCTGTTATTGTATTCTAGCCCTCTTGAAATAAATGCCAGCATTGCATTTGCCTTCCTTCCTGCTGAATTAACTTGCAAATTAACTTTTTGGGAATCCTCCAGCACTCCCAAGTCCCTTGGCAGCTCTCATTTCTGAATTCTCACTCTATTTAGAAAATAGTCTACGCCTTTAATCCTACCACTAAAATGCATGATTCCACACACTTTGGTACGCTGTATTCCATCTGCCTCAGCCCACTCTACCAACATGTCCAAGTCCTTCTGCAGTGTCCCTGCTTAAGCATCTGGTCTTTGCCACCTCATTTACAGCTCACAGTGGCCACAAGTTAAGCATTTTTTTTAACTGAATATTGTAACAAAAGATTCTAATGGCCAAATTTGCTGAGGTGTCTTACTCTAGCAAGATTCACTCCAATATAGTAAATATGGACCTGTGGACCTTATCCACATTGTGACATTTGGTCATGTATTTTCCTTTGCCTTTATTGATTTAGTTACAATGTTTACAAAGAATAAGGTTTTGTATCTTGTGAATACTGATCACTATAGGACTGCAGATGACTGTAAATGTTTTGGGAAATATAATACTGGTTCAAGATCTGTTGTCTTGGTTTTATTATTAGGCCATTGGCAATAGTTTATTTTCCTTACAGGGGCTGCAGAAAGCATTTATTTTTATCATTAGAATAATTTCTTTTCTGCTCTCATTCATGTAAAAAATTAACTTGTCCTTTCTCAATGGCCCATTTTTTAATGTTTCTATCCAACGGGAGTGAGTGGACAGGTTGAGGTTCAATGTTCTTCATATCCTGTTATAAATCTTACACTGTTTAGTGCATTAATTTTCCTCAACGTTAGAGTCACTGAAGCATATAAAGGCAAATTCTCACATCATTCTCAAAGGGGGGAAGGGTTAGGTTTAAATGAGGGAATGAGCACCCAAGATGGCGACCAACCCAGGCGACTCTGTGTGCTGTCACAGAGGTGGATCTGCAATCACACATTGCATTTGCTCCGCACTTTTAAATCTCTATTCCTACAGCAACATTGTTTACTTAAACTCCTCTACGATCATGTTATCCCTTCATCGTGTATCTGTACACTGACGACGGCTCGATTGTAATCATGTATTCTCTTTCCGCTACCTGGATAGCACGCAACAAAACCTTTTCACTGTACCTCGATACACTTGACAATAAACTGAACTCAACTATGCCTAACTCTGGAAAGGACCATGTTCCTACAGAACAGGTTATATGGCATTCTCAGTCACGGATATGTTGCTCCATCATTTGTTCTGCTTCCATTTCTTCTTACCACTCCTCTCTCCTCACGGTTTCAATGTGTTTGTGCTGAAAAGTCAATCCATCCCTTTAATTGTTACAGCACCAGTGGTTGACTATATTGTTAACTGTTGAACAAACTCCAAAATTTGGGAAATCCTTAGAATATTTCAAAGGTTCCACCACTCTCAAGTAAAAATGAACAATGAACAAAAATGAGTCTAATTATAAAAATAAAAGTTCTACAAACAAACTTTTAACTCAAACAGCACACAATCACCTTACCTCATGCTAAATGAGGTTGCAGTCTTGATGCAGGTGTTACCCAGACCACCAATAATACATGTCGTAAAATATGGCTACTATCGAATACGTTGTTTTATCATGTTACAGTTCAACATTTGGAAGAATTGGAAATATTCTTATGTCATGGGGATCAAAAGAGTCAAATGTCAAGTATTTTACTTTGTGCGTAGGTAGGAACTGCAGATGTTGGTTTAAACTGAAGATAGACACAAAGTTCTGGAGTAGCTCAGCGGGACAACCAGCATCTCTGGAGAGAAGGAGTGGCTGACGTTTCGTGTCGAGGTCTCGCTGTGCTGTGCTTCAAGGCTGTTCACTGACATCTCAACTTGGCTAAAAGTGGCAATGGACGCGCATCACAGCATTTTGAATTTTGTGTCTATCTACAGTAAGTATTTTACTTCAATGGCTTTAAACACAGTTCAATCGCCCCTCTCCCATCTTTAAACATATTTATGCTTCTGCATTTCAGTGAGCTGTGCATATTTCATTGCCATTCACCTTGCCTCGTGATGCTACTGTCAATGTTTGTAACACCAGCCAGATGCTCATGTGGCACTGAGTGCAGATGTGAAACTGCAGGCAGCCAGGTTAAGCTTCAAGCCCATTCAATCTCCACAGCTATGGAGAAATAATTAAAGGATAAATTAAAGCAGAATATTAACTTTGATTCCACCTCCACCAGGAGATGCTGTTTGTTACAATTAATGCCGCAACGCAAGCATTGATATGAGTCCATTGTCATTTTTAGCCAAGGTGAGATGTCAGCGAACAGCCTTGAAGCTTTGAAGCACAGACCGAAGATGGCAGAGGTGTAAATTTTGAACCTCAATTCTGAAAAATAACCTATTTTTAATAAAACGCTGCATCAGGAGAATAGCCTTTGGTTCACTCAAACTGGAGAAGTAGCTAATATAGCGTTTCAGGTGACCAAAAACAACTGTAGAATTATTCCTAGATGGGTACTCATGCTGTATATTTCTCTCCATAAACTGATTATTTGGCAGTTCTTGGATGCACTGATTATATTTGCAAAAGACATATCCATCAATGACTTTCTAATTCAAACTGCATAGAGGCTGGTTCCACCCTTTTTATGGATTAGTTTTTTCTTCAATGTTAATTCCAAATGCAATAAAGCTCTACTAATCTCCATTTGAAGTATTCTATGCAGCAATTGGGACAATTGTTCATCCCGTGTTTTACTTGACTGATTATTTTGGTATTTATCTTTTCTGCCCTTCCGATTAATCAGAATGAACTATCAGCCTAATCACAAACTGACCCAGTCACAACACAACTCACACCCACCTCCGAGAAGGGCCTGGAAAGAAAATCATACACACTCCATGAAACTTCTCCTTATGGGCCTGTCCCACTTGGCGATTTTTTTAGGCCACTGTCGGCGACAGTCATAATCGTATCAGGTCGCCGAAAAACTGGCGACAACCTACGTCATCCTGGCGACAACCTACGACTGGAGAAGTCAAGCAACGCTCATTGGTGTCAAACCCACCGTCGCCGAAAATTTCTCAACGCGTTGAAAATTTAGTGGCGACCAGAAAGACACTACCACTTTTTTGCGCGACTGAGGAGACTACTCCCGGCGACAACCAGTGAACATGTCGCGACAAACTAGTCGCCTGTAGTTGCCTAAAAAATCACCTAAGTGGGACAGGCCCATCAGTCTCTGATTTTCCTCAGTAAACGTTTCTTTATCAAAATTGTATCCTGGTACGGAAACATTGTGTTGCAAAATCCTTGTGTTTGACATGTAGACTGATCCCACATTGTCTCTGGTAGACAAAAATGCTGGTAGAAACTCAGCGGGTGAGGCAGCATCTATGAAGCGAAGAAATAGGCAATGTTTCAGGCCAAAACCCTTCTTCAGACTGATGTGAGGGTGGGGGGGGGAGGGGGGGGGGGGGGGGAAGAAAGAAGGAAGAGGAACCAGAGGGCTCGAGGGAGAGCTGAAAAGGGGAGGAGACAGTAAGGATTACCTGACATTAGAGAACTCAATGTTCATACCGCTGGGGTGCAAACTGCCCAAGCAAAATATGAGGTGCTTCTCCTCCAATTTCCGGTGGTCCTGACTCTGGCCATGGAGGAGGCCCAGGACAGAAAGGTCGGATTGGGAATGGAAGGGGGAGTTGAAGTGCTGAGCCACCGGGAGATCAGATTGGTTATTGCGAACTGAGCGGAGGTGTTCAGCGAAGCAATCGCCAAGCTTGGTCTCACCGATGTAGATCAGCTGACATCTAGAGCAGCGGATGCAATAGATGAGGTTGGAGGAGATGCAGGTGAACCTCTGTCAAACCTGGAAAGACTGCTTGGGTCCTTGAAAGGAGTCAAGCGGGGCAGGTAAAGCGACAAGTGTAGCCCACATTATTTCTCTTCAGCCCGGTCAAGGTACCACAGTTGACATCTGGTTCGCGAAAGAAAAATCCACTTGACAAAAAGTCTTTGTGTTATCACTGGATGCAGATAACTAATCTCAGTAGTGATATTTCTTTAGCCTTTACAGCTTGCCTGTATTTATTATCTAATCAATAAAAATAGGAACTCGAGCAGAATATCAGCCAGCTATTATATCTGAGAGGGTACACAAAATTGCTGGAGAAACTCAGCGGGTGCAGCAGCATCTATAGAGCGAAGGAAATAGGCGACGTTTCGGGCCGAAACCCTTCTTCAGAGTGATGGGGGGTGGGGGGGGAGAAGGAAGGAAAAAAAAGGGGAGGAGCCCGAGGGGGAGGGGGAGGGGGGGGGGGGGGGGGGGGGGGATGGGAGGGAGACAGCTCGAGGGTTAAGGAAGGGGAGGAGACAGCAAGGGCTAGCAAAATTGGGAGAATTCAACGGTGAACCTCTGCGTCCTGATGGCATGAACGTTGAATTCTCCCAATTTTGCTAGCCCTTGCTGTCTCCTCCCCTTCCTTAGCCCTCGAGCTGTCCTCCCATCCCCCTGCCCTGTCTCCCCCCCCTTTTTCCTTCCATCCCCCCCCCCCCCCCCCTCAGTCTGAAGAAGGGTTTCGGCCCGAAACGTTGCCTATTTCCTTCGCTCCATAGATGCTGCTGCACCCGCTGAGTTTCTCCAGCAATGTTGTATACCTTCGATTTTCCAGCATCTGCAGTTCCTTCTTGAACATATTATATCTGAGAAACTTGTTCAATGTAAGTCTGCAGCTTCAGGTGCTACAGGATCCATCACAATAGTTTTGGAAGATGATTTGTACAGCAATATCAGTTCATTTTAAGAACAGTTTAAAAAAAATGGTTGGGCTAGTTAGGACTGAGATGAGGAAAAACGTTTTTACCCAGAGTGTTGTGAATCTGTGGAATTCTCTGCCACAGACGGCCGTGGAGGCCAATTCACTGGATGTTTCAAAAGAGAGTTAGATTTAACTCTTTGCAATCAAGCAATATGGGGAAAAGCAGGAACGGGGTACTGATTTTAACATGACAGAAAGTAACATTTTAAATAGGTAACCTTTTGAAATGTTCTATAGAATCTGCTTTCATCGCCTTTATTGGCAGTGAAACTAGACCTGGTTCCAGTGTGAATCTCCTTCATAGTTTATCATAGTTTGTTCGTACTCCATTAAATAGAGTGGATTTATTTCTGTTTCTTGATTGCTGTTGCCAGTCATTTATACCTGAGTAGGTTTCAGCCTGGTTTAGTTTAATTTAGTTTAGAGATACAGCGCGGAAACAGGCTCTTTGAATTACTGAATCTACAACTACCAGTGATCCCCGCACATTAACACTATCCTACACACACTGGGGACAATTCACATTTATACCAAGCCAATTAACCTACAAATCTGTAGGTCTTTGGAGTGTGGGGGGAAACCAAAGATTTCTGAGAAAACCCACACAGGTCACGGGGTAGAATGTACAAACTGCACCCGTAGTCAGTATTGAACCCGGGTCTCTGGCGCTGTTAAAGCCCTGTCCCACTGTAGGAGTTCATTCAAGAGTTCTCCCCGAGTTTGCCCTGAATCGAACTCGGAGATTTACGGTTATGGCCGCTTGTCGGTACTCGGGGCTCTCGTGGACATTTTTCATCATGTTGAAAAATCTTCATTAGTCTTACCGAGCTTACCTGCCATTAGCGAGTCTTCTCGAGTACCTGCCGTCAGCGTTACGAGCCGCTAAGAGACATCCCCGAGCTCCGACGTACCCGCTACATTCATCCTACGTGCTTACCACGTGTTTTGATGGGTTTTTTTTAAACTCGGGAGAGCTCTTGAATTAGCGCGTATAGTGGGACAGGGCTTTGAGGCAGTAACTCTACCACTATAGCACGACCATGCTGCCTGGTAAAGCAAGCGCACCAAGCTTACAGTATCCATCAATGTTCCCATTGCCTGGTGTGCATGGCTGCATTCAAGTCAAGTGTGCATGACCTAAACTGACTGAAGTCCCTCGGGTAACACATTGAGAGTTACAGCGTGTGCACAGAATATTAAAGTACCCTTAAGACTTTTCTGGCAAACTGCAGGCATTGTACAAATTCAACTGATGTCAACATGCTGCCCTTATTCAAATCTCTTACTCCTTAAGGGCCTGTCCCACTTACGGGACCTAGGCTCGCAATTCACGCGACCTCGTGGTCGCTTGAGGCGTACGGGCACCGTATGGCCGTGCGGGGCCGAACCCACTAAGAAGCGCGGAGGGGTTTGGAGTTGTGCGGGGCTGGTCCCGACATCGCGCGGGGCTCCGAAATTCATGCAGTGACCAAAATCTTCGCACGCGAACGGCCTGTCGGCCGGCGTACGCACACAGGCGCGTTGCAGTCGTACTCAGCGTCTTGACGTCGTAAGCACCATCTTGACGAGTTACGCCTAGGGAGCGACGCCCAAAGTCAGTCGGCCCGCCTCCTGCCCAGCTGATTTGATTTATATGCGTAAATGACGTAACGCGCGAACTTAGCGTGAACTTTGCGCGATCTACGATTACGGTTAGTCGCGCCAAACGCACGCAATCGCATGCAAGTGGGACAGGCCCTTTATTCTCGGCGAATTGCAGTCAAGAGTTAAAGATCATGGTTGTTTTTTTTTCTACAGGAATTGCCATTGGTTTGAAAGACGGGTAAACATAATCACAATGCAACTTTCTTATTCACAAATAGTTTCTTTGCCTCCAGATCGCAAAGATACAATGACTACGCAATTTGATTTCTGCACATTTGATTTAGTTTAGATTAGTTTAGAGATACTGCACAGAAACAGGCCCTTCGGCCCACCGAGTCCGCATCGACCAGCAATCCCCGCACATTAACACTACCCAACACACACTAGGGACACTCTGTACATCTCTGGCGTTTGGGAGGAAACCAAAGATCTTGGAGAAAACCCACATGGTCAAGGGGAGGACGTACAAACTCCGTACAGACATCACCCGTAGTCGGGAACGGACCCATGTCTCCGGCGCTGCAAGCGTTGTAAGGCAGCAACTCTACCGCTGCGCCACCGTGACCGTCCTCTTTAAATCAAAATACAATGCTTTTATTTTCAACAGGTACATAGTTAGCGTTTTTAAAGGCTGTGTTTTGCTATCTTTCACTTTACTACACGGTTACGGAATGAAGAAACATTAGAATTAATCACGGACAAAAAAGAGACGGTCTGCATAGATATCTGGTAATAAACTATTAGATCCACTCCACCACTTTAAAAGAGTCACTAAGCACAAGTCATTAAACATTAAACAAAATATAAAATGGAAGAAAACTTGTACATTGAAGTGTGAAATTGTTGGATATTGTTAATCTCGATAGGTATCCTTGATTGAATATTCAGAGGCATTATTATCATTGCTGGTGTTTTGCATGCATTAATATAGAAAGGACAATGCAAAGGCAGTTTACCAAGCAGTGAAGATAGACACAAAAGCAACTCTGGATAGAAGGAATGGTAGACATTTCAGGTCAAGCCCCTTCTTCTAACTGTGAAGCTTATGGCATTTGATCTTGTTGCTAATTTGACAGCTCCATGCATCTATGAATAGGTCCTTCATTGCCAAAGAGTGAGTAGTGATCTAGGCAACTAACTTTGTTAACTAACTTTACAGTTAGTAGTTCAGTGCAGTACCCTTCCGATTTCAATGAGCTTGTACCGATTTTACCAAATGGGCCAAGGGAGGGACCCAGTTGATGTAAAAGCGTACATGTAATTATTTGAACACAATATAGTAATATTTTCACATTGTTCTTTCCTCTTTTATGTACCTCTGGGAAAAGAGAAAAGGTGTTTCCAATGAGCAGAGGGATTCATGAAATGCCTTGTTTTCATTTTCTTACACCATAAGGTATGGCTGGATTGTTAATTGTTGAAGCTAGCATCATTTGGATGAGACATTAAACTGAAGTTCCATTTGGCTTCACAGGAAGATATAACATTTTTCATGGCACCTTTAGAAATATTAAAGTGCTTATTTTTTGGGCAATGTTCCCCACCCCAGATATCTTCCTTAAAGAACATCTAAAAACAGATGTTTTTCTGCCTATCCCGCTGAGTTACTCCAGCATTTTATGTCTACCACAGGTTAGACAGTACGTGTGGAGAGGGAGATAATCATAATTAACGTGTGGGGTTGAACTGCAAATGCTGGTTCAAATCGATGATGGACACAAAAAGTCGGATTAACCCAGCGGGTCAGACAGCATCTCTGGAAAAAAGGAATTGTGAAGTTTCAAATCTGCAGAAGGGTCTCGACCTGAAATGTCACCTATTCCTTTTCTTCAGAGATGCTGTCTGACCCGCTGGGTTACTCCAGTTTTTTGTGTCTATAAACAGAATTAACATTGTGTGATAAGGAGCCTTGATCAGAGTGAGCAATGTGAAAAAACAATCCATCCTAAATTGCAGAGAGGGTGGAAGTGACAGAGGAAACTAATAGACCCAGATTTCCTGGTGGGACCATGCAGTACAAAAAAATGAGCACTTTAATATTTCTGAAGGAAATTACACTCGAAAAGTGCCTAATCGTCAAAATGTTCTGAGGGACAACATAAAGGCATGAACGTCACTATATCAGTACAAGTTTGCTGTTTTACAGTCTTGCTTTGCCAGAATAAGTGAGGGAATACATGAGGCCCTCTTCCATGTCAATTACCAAGTACTACTGTTATTGAGGAGGTAATTGTAGCACGGTAACACTGCAATCCCACAAGGACGTGAGCAGCAAATGGATCAGGTGGAGTTCATCTTTCCCCAGGCACAGGGTGGCTTTATAGAACAGCTCAACGCAGAGATCTTGGAAGGGCTGAGGCAAAGTTGGGGAATGGTGAAAATCAGTTACAGACATGCAAAAGGTTTGGTTTTAGAGAAAGTCAAGGATTTAGAAGGCCTGTGCAGGATGAGAGGCAAACAAACCTTCACACAGTCTAGTTCTGCCTCAGGCTTGGAACAGGAATTGAAGCCAATGGTTTCAGGCACACACCTCCAGATTCAGGGACAGGTACTTCCCAGCTGTTATCAGGCAACTGAACCATCCCACCACAACCAGAGAGCAGTCCTGAACTGCTATCTACCTCATGGGTGACCCTCGGACTTTACTGTGATCGGACTTTCCTGGCTTTACCTTGCACCAAATGTTATTCTCTTATCATGTATCTGTACACTGTGGATGGCACTGTGGGAGGTTCATGTATTGCCTTTCCGCTGACTGTTTAACATGCACCAGAGCTTTTAATTGTGCCTTGGTATACGTGACAATAAATTTAACTCAACAAAACTAAAATATCAGCTGATCTCCTTCAATAATGAGGGCTGCAGTGAGGGTGCTTTTAAATATTTGAAGAGATCATTCAAGCCTCTAGTGCAGATAGTGATTTGGATAAAATGAAGCAGAGTGGACCAGTCAAGAGTAGAGCACTTAAATCTGTGATTAGGATATTAATGATCAAGTTCGAATCACACAAAACACAGTAGAAAAATAGCACTAAAATACCTGAAGTATTTTAGGAAAATAGACAAGATATCACAGAGTTACCAAGGTTAGGGAAAGATACTAAAAGGTACATTTGAGAAAAGACAGGAAAAACCTAAGATAGACACAAAAAGCTGGAGTAAGGCAGCGGGACAGGCAGCATCCCTGGAGAGAAGGAATGGGTGACGTTTCGGATCAAGACCCTTCTTCAGGTTTATCTATAGGAAAATCCTAAAAGAGAGCAAGGTGTGAATGGTCATAAAGAATAAGGTAAAGCTCATAGCAGAAAAGGATTATGGCCTAGAGAATCAGAATGCTGGAGTAAAGAAATGAAAATACTTCTTGCACGAAACATTATTCACGTTATTCCCTTTGTCATGTATCTACACACTGCAATGTAATCATGCATAGTCTTTCTGCTGACTGGTTAGAACGCAACAAAAGGTTTTCATGTGACAATAAACTAAACACAAACACAAACTCAAGATTGGGAGACAGCACCGATATAAGTATTTTATAAACTCCTTTTCAGCAATTGATGCTTCATGAAGTTATAAATCAGCAAACTGAAAGAATGGTTAACAAGGTAATGGAAGTTTCAATCTGAGCAAAACCAAATCAGAAAAAATAGCTTGGAGGATAAATTTATGGACAGCACTTGAGATAATTTGTAGAACGATGTGTTGGGGATATAACTAGGAAACATGCTATTTTAGATCTGATAATGTGTTCTGAGACCAGATTAATTAGTAATTATAGAATTAATAATAATTTGTTATCATTTGCTGCCCATCAGAAACATGACCTAAATACACAGCATGAGATTTGCATAAAGAAAAATATGATACCTAGCAATCGTTAACAACTCACTCATCATCCCTCTTTAACTCTAAATGATCCAGTTAACATTCCATTTTGAATGAGCAGTAATTTCTTCCAAGTAAATACTGAGTAGATCAAAATCATTGACCTGTCTGTGCCTGTGCGAGCCACCCTGTCATTGACCGGTGCCTGTGTGGGGCACTCTGTTCCACCGCTCCCTTCCAGGAAGTTGTCTAATGTTGAACCAGAATGGATGCAACTTCAGTTGTTTAAGAAGGAACTGCAGATTTTGGAAAATCGAAGGTAGACAAAAACGCTGGAGAAACATAGAAACATAGAAACATAGAAATTAGGTGCAGGAGTAGGCCATTCGGCCCTTCGAGCCTGCACCGCCATTCAATATGATCATGGCTGATCATCCAACTCAGTATCCTGTACCTGCCTTCTCTCCATATCCCCTGATTCCCTTAGCCACAAGGGCCACATCTAACTCCCTCTTAAATATAGCCAATGAACTGGCCTCAACTACCCTCTGTGGCAGAGAGTTCCAGAGATTCACCACTCTGTGTGTGAAAAAAGTTCTTCTCATCTCGGTTTTAAAGGATTTTCCCCTTATCCTTAAGCTGTGACCCCTTGTCCTGGACTTCCCCAACATCGGGAACAATCTTCCTGCATCTAGCCTGTCTAACCCCTTAAGAATTTTGTAAGTTTCTATAAGATCCCCTCTCAATCTCCTAAATTCTAGAGAGTATAAACCAAGTCTATCCAGTCTTTCTTCATAAGACAGTCCTGCCATCCCAGGAATCAGTCTGGTGAACCGTCTCTGCACTCCCTCTATGGCAATAATGTCCTTCCTCAGATTTGGAGACCAAAACTGTATGCAATACTCCAGGTGTGGTCTCACCAAGACCCTGTACAACTGTAGTAGAACCTCCCTGCTCCTATACTCAAATCCTTTTGCAATGAAAGCTAACACACCATTCGCTTTCTTTACTGCCTGCTGCACCTGCATGCCTACCTTCAATGACTGGTGTACCACGACACCCAGGTCTCGCTGCATCTCCCCCTTTCCCAATCGGCCACCATTTAGATAATAGTCTGCTTTCCCGTAAGCTCAAACTAAGCAGGTGAGGCAACATCTATGGAGCGAAGGAAATAGGCAACGTTTCGGGTCAAAACGTTGAGTCTGAAGAAGGGTTTCGACCTGAAACGTTGCCTATTTCCTTCGCTCAATAGCAGATGCAACTTCAGTATCAGGTTTGGCTCAGAGCTTTGAACTGCGTATCCCCACCATCACTCATAACCCCACATTACCCACCTGTGTCTCCACTTGTCTCCTTCCATGCCTCAGCACAAATGCTTCAAATATCCTCTTTAAATTGTCTTTAGCTTTGTATTCCAACTCACTATCTCTTCAAACAAGGCCATCTAAAGTGCTGCTGGTGGCCCAACCCACACCCAGCCCCATTCAGCCATCATGCAGTACAGGGCGGCATTGTGCGGCACGGTGGCGCAGTGGTAGAGTTAGTGTCTTACAGCACCAGAGACCTGGGCTCAATCCTAAATATGGGTGCTAATTGTACAAAGTTTGTATGTTTAAGACTTTAAGACATTTGCCTTCCATCACAGTGAGGAGGTGTCTGGTGAACTCACTGTGGTGGATGTTAAATTTGTGTTTATTGTGTGTTTTGTTATTTTATTATATGTATGACTGCAAGGCAACGAAATTTCGTTCAGACTGAAGGGTTTGAATGTCAATAAAGGATACTTTGATACTTTGATACTTTGATGTTCACCCCGTGACCACGTGGGTTTTCCCTGGGTGCTCCGGTTTCCTCCCACAATCCAACGACTTACAGTTTTGTAGGTTATATGGCTTCAGTAAAAATTGTAAATTGTCCCTAGTGTGTAGGATAGTGCTAGTGTATGGGGATTGTTGGTCGGCATGGACTCGGTGGACCGAAGGACATGTCTCCGTGCTGTATCTCTAAACTAAACAAAACTATGGGTTTGCACAGTGTGTTACTGGGGGGCAGTGTTAGCTGTGAGGAGGATGCTAGGAGGTTGTTCCAAAAACAGGAAAGTAGATTATTATCTGAATGGTGGCCGATTAGGAAAGGGGGAGATGCAACGAGACCTGGATGTCATGGTACACCAGTCATTAAACGTAGGCATGCAGGTGCAGCAGGCAGCGAAGAAGGCGAATGGTATGTTAGCATTCATAGCAAAAGGATTTGAGTATAGGAGCAGGGAGGTTCTACTGCAGTTGTACAGGGTCTTGGTGAGACCACACCTGGAGTATTGCGTACAGTTTTGGTCTCCTAATCTGAGGAAAGCCATTCTTGTCATAGAGGGAGTACAGAGAAGGTTCACCAGACTGATTCCTGGGATGTCGGGACTTTCATATGAAGAAAGACTGGATAGACTTGGTTTGTACTCGCTAGAATTTAGAAGATTGAGGGGGATCTTATAGAAACTTACAAAATTCTTAAGGGGTTGGACAGGCTAGATGCAGGAAGATTGTTCCCGATGTTGGGGAACTCCAGAACAAGGAGTCACAGGTTAAGGACAAAGGGGAAATCTTTTAGGACCGAGATGAGGAAAACATTTTTCACACAGAGAGTGGCGAATCTCTGGAATTCTCTCCCGCAGAAGGTAGTTGAGGCCAGTTCATTGGCTATATTTAAGAGGGAGTTAGATGTGGCCCTTGTGGCTAAAGGGATCAGGGGGTATGGAGAGAAGGCAGGTACGGGATACTGAGTTGGATGATCAGCCATGATCATATTGAATGGCGGTGCAGGCTCGAAGGGCCGAATGGCCTACTCCTGCACCTATTTTCTATGTTTCTATGTTTCTATGTTACATTGATTCTTGGTTTTAAGTATCTCTTCCTTAAAAAAGGTAGACAAAAAAGCTGGAGAAACTCAGCGGGTAAGGCAGCATCTATGGAGGGAAGGAATAGGCGACGTTTCAGGTTGAGACCCTTCTTTAGACTGATGTGGGGGTGGGGGTGGAGAGGAAGAAAGGAAGAGGCGGAGACAGTGGGCTATAGGAGAGCATGGAAAGGGAGGAGAAGGAAGGAGAAAGCAGGGACTACCTGAAATTGGAGGTCAATGTTCATATCGCTGGGGTGTAAACTGTCCAAGCGAAATATTAGTATTAGTGAGACCACATTTGGAATACTGTGTACAGTTCTGGGGTCCATACTTAAGAAAGGATGTACTAGCCCTGGAGGCAGTGCAGCGAAGGTTTACAAGATTAATTCCTGCAATGAGGGGATTGACATATGAGGAAAGGTTAAGTAGGCTGGAACTCTACTCTTTGGAGTTTAGAAGAATAAGAGGCGATCTCATTGAAACATATAAGATCGTGAGGGGCCTTGATCGGGTGGATGCACCGAGGATGTTCCCAATGATCGGGGAAACTAGAACTAGGGGACATAGTTGCAAAATAAGGGGGGGCTCTTTTAAAACTGAGATGAGGAAGAACTTCTTCACCCAGAGGGTGGTTAATTTATGGAATTCACTGCCCCAGGGAGCAGTGGAAGCAGAAACTTTAAATATATTTAAGACTAAAATAGATGGTTTTTTAGCTGCCAAGGGGATAAGGGGCTACGGGGAGAGGGCAGGGATATGGACCTAGGTATGGTTAGTATAGTAAGACCTGAGTGATCTCCTGGACAAGTGTCGATCGCCTGGATTGGGGTCGGAGAGGAATTTCCCGGATTTTTTTCCCGAATTGGACCTGGGTTTTTATCCGTTTTTTTGCCTCCCCCAGGAGATCACGAGGTTCTTGGGGTGGAGAGGGGTGATAGCGGTATAAGGGGGAGGGTAGTGTCTTGTGTTCTGTGTCTTGTGTCTACTGTTTGTGGGTAAGTGTGTCTGTTTAGTGTTCAGCCATGAGCGAATGGCGGTGCGGGCTCGACAGACCTGGTGGTCTACTCTCGCACCTACTTTCTATGTCTATGTCTATGTCTATGTTTCTATTGGGTTTGAGGTTTTGCTCCTCCAATTTGCGGTGGGGCTCACTCTGGCCATGGAGGAGGCCCAGGACAGAAAGGTCGGATGTTGTGTGCATCGGCTGGTAGGGTGGAAGGTGAGGACAAGGGGGACTCTGTCCTTGTTACGAGTGGGGGGATGGGGAGAGAGAGCGGAGCTACAGGATATGGAGGAGACCCTGGTGAGAGCCTCATCTATAGCAGAAGTGGGAAACCCCCGTTCCCTAAGGAATGATGACATCTCCGATGCCCTGGTTTGGAACACCTCATCCCAGTTGCAGATGCGGCATAGATGGAGGAATTGGGAGTAGGGGATAGAGTCCTTACAGGAAGCAGGGTGGGAAGAAGTGTAGTCCAGATAGCCATGGGAGTCAGTGGTTTTGTAGTAGATGTCGGTCAGTAGTCTGTTACCTGCGATGGAGATGGTGAGGTCTAGAAACGGTAGGGAGATGTCGGAAATGGACCAGGTGAATTTGAGTGCTGGATGGAAGTTTGTGGTGAAAATTCCTTTTTTAAATTCCTTTATATCTGTCCAATTTCTTGAAACCTCTCGATTCCGCCCACCCTTGTTAATTCTGTGATCATTCAATTCTAGTCTTTTGGGCAGCTTTGAATTTAGGTAGTCATACCTTTTATTATATTAGTACAGGAGTAGTAATAGTAATGTGGGGAGATTAAAATGGACAAGGGTAGGATTGGTATTAAAATGAGTAGTTGACGGGTGGTATGGGCTGAAGGGTCTGTTTTATGACGATGAGCATCAGCTCTCAATATGTCCTCAAAAATTCACTCCCAATACTGATTTGCCTCTCTATCTTTCCACCGCTTGGACACTCGTCAAAATTTCACATTCACAAGTTATAGGAGTAGAATTAGGCCATTTGCCCATCGAGTCTACTCCACCATACAATCATGGATGATCTCTGCCTCCTAATCCTATTTTCCTGCCTTCTCCCAATAACCCTTGACACCCGTTCTAATCAAGAATTTGTCGATCTCCCTTTAAAAACATCCACTGACGGCCTCCACAGCCCTCTGTGGCAGTGAGTTCCGCAGATTAACTGCACTTTAACTAAAGAAGTTCCTCATCTTTACTAAAGAAATTTACTAACATTCTCATCATCTCTCCTGACATTGGTGTTAACCTTAGTTTGATAATGCTCCGGTGCAGCACTTGGGATGTTTTCTTGCATGAAAATAAATCACTATAGAGCATCATTGCTCTAATCCACATTTAAAAACAAACCAAAGTTAGTATGTTGGTGAAGCAAACAGTAAGGAAGTCAAAAGGAATGCCTGCGTTTGGAGCAAGGCTCTGGGAACTGGCAAGGAGGCATGTTTGCAATTAAAAGTTATTGAAAGCACTTTTCAGATACTGGTTACAGTTTATTCTCTTTACCTAATGAAGGATATGCAAGTTTAAAATGGGGTCACAAAATTGATTCTTAAATCAGTGTCTTGTACTGTGAGGAGAATTTGAGGAGAAACTGATTATTGTGTATAAGAGAGAGAATAATACCAATAAATACTAACAAACCATCTGAAAGGGTTGATGGTGAAAGCTATATAAAATCCTGAGACTGTATAGGAAGGGTGGATGGCTTGTTTCCCGTGATGGGATATCTAAAACTAGAAGATAGAGTTGAAGGTGAGAAGGGATGAGGTTCAATGCAGATCTGACTGACAAAATATTTTCATAATGAGAGGTTGATTTATGGAAAGTGTTGCCTCAGTAAGTTTTAGTTTTAGAGATAGAGCGCCAAATCAGGCCCTTCGGCCCACCGGGTCCGTGCCGACCAGCGATCCCCACACATTACCACTATCCGCCACCCACTAGGGACAATTTTTACGTTTACCAAGCCAATTAACCTACAAACCTGTCCGTCTTTGGAGTGTGGGAGGAAACAGAAGATCTTGGAGAAAACCCACGCGGGTCACGGGGAGAACATCAAACTTCGTACAGTACAGCACCCGTAGTCGGGATCGAACCCGGGTCTCCGGCGCTGCATTTGCTGGAAGGCAGCAACACTACCGCTGCGCCACCGTGACCGCCCCTGAGCCAGTACAATCACAACATTTAACAGGCATCTGAGCAGGAAGGGCAAGGTACAGAAGGATATCAAATGAATGCAAGTGGGATTAGAATAGATATGCATGATGGTGTGTATTGATGGAGTAGGCCAAAGAACCTTGGGCTATGATGTACAATTGTATCATTCTTTGTTTCTAATGTCCCTATTGAATATTAAATTTGACATTGCAACTTTCAATCATTTTTCAAGGGGCATCAATTGTGAGCAGGGGTAGATAAAGCTAATAACTGAGGCAAGTGAAATACAGAAGATTTACAGTCAGTGACTGCACAAGTGAGAGCTGAAGATGGGGAGGATAGTTGCAATGAGCTGATCAACAGAAGAGGGTATTGGATTATAATATATATTCAACAGGGCAGCATGGTGCCTTACAGTGCTTGCAGCGCCAGAGACCCGGGTTCGGTCCCGACCACTGGAGCTTGTCTGTTCGTAGTTTGTAAGTTCTCCCCGTGACTTGCGTGAGTTTTCTCCGAGACCTTCGGTTTCCTCCCACATTCCAAAGATGTACAGGTTTGTAGGTTAATTTGCTTGGTGTAAGTGTAAATTGTCCCGTGTGTGTGTGGGATAGTGTTAATGTGCGGGGAACGCTGGGCGGTGCAGACTCTGTGGGCCAAAGGGCCTTTTTCCGTGGTGTATCTCTAAACTAAATTAAACACCTTTTCTCTATCCATTCTACCAAATGTGTGGTAATTAGCTGGATCGGATTGGCATGCTTTTGGTGAACACATCCATGTTGTCAGGTAGATAACAGTCCGGTAACTGGTCTTAAACAGTTTGTGTGGACACTCAACCAGTGCAAGTACTAGACATCACCACTACAATTATGTGGCCCCATGAACATAATTGTATCCAGTGTTCTCTGCCATGTTGAGAAGATGAAAGAGTTGAACACATGACTCCAAGATTGGTGTAGGAGGTTTGTTTGAATTTGTGGGCTGCCAAATCCTGTTTCCGCGCTATATCTCTAAACTAAACATATCAAAGATACAACCATATTGAGCAAGATGAAACAAGGTGGTTTACCACAGTTCCCTCATATACAATGTCAATATTTTGGCATGGGCGGAAACTTTACTGGAGGAATTCAAAGGTGAACGGGAAATAATAATTTAAAAAGCTTCCGAGCCAAAAGAAGATTTGGAAATGGGTCAGGTGTGCAAGGATAGTAGGGTTGTTGGATTTTTTTAGGCGGCAGGACATTGGTAGTTTGGCAGTAAATGCTGACCTGAGAAAAGGAACAGTTAATAATATCAGTCAACATGGCAGTCAGGAAATCCATTTTTGAGGTCAGTAGTTGATTCTAATAGGTTTGAAGGAGCTGGAGACGGACGAGGTTAACAAAAGTGTGATGTGAGATAAGGTAAAGGGAAACCATGGATTGCCATCTGTTTGCAAGCCTTGTACTATGTGTTGGTTAAGTTTAGTTTAGAGATACAGCACAGAGACAGGCCCTTCAGCCCATCGAGTCCGCACCGACCAGCAATCCTCATGAACTAACACTATCCTACACACAGGAAACAATGTTTTTGTTTATACCAAGGCAATTAACCTACAAACCTGTACGTCTTTGGAGTGTGGGAGGAAACCAAAGTTTTTGGAGGAAGTTCACTCAGGTCGCGGGGAGAAGGGTGCGGGGAGAACGTACAAACTCCGTACAGACAAGCGCCGGAGGCAGGATTGAATCTAGTTCTCTGGCACCATAGGTGCTGTAAGGCGGTAACTCTACCGCTGTGCCACTGCGCAGCCCTACGTGGTAGGAAGAGGAGAGATGCCAAACTGTAGAAATGGTCTTTATGATCACAAGCCCGTGTTTCCTTGTACATGATGGGTGCGGAGAAAGCTCATGAGATTGGGTTAAGAAAAGAGTTTGTCACGGAGAAAAAATACTAGGAGTTACCTTTGTATTCCAGGATGCCCATGAAATAATTTTGTCAGACGACGGTCATGCCCAATGGTTCTTTATGTGGGCCAGTCAAAAATAAATTTAAAAACAAAGCTGAGATTACTAAATGGGATTTCCCCTTTATTACCTATTGTAATTTCGGTGGAAGTTACACAAAAGATCTGCAGGAATATGTCAAACTAATCATATTTTTCCTGTATTACCTGTGGGATTTCTGCCATGGGTATAACATTCAATTTTATTAATGCTGATTCCACTCTGGTGAGAAGCTGACAATCCTGGGCTCAACATTTTTGGTTGTCATGCCATGAAGTGGAACAGCTCAGATTCTGAAATATTCTGAAAGTAGCAGGTTGAGATAAGAATGTGCCCATTTTTGAAAATATAAAAACTTAAAGCAATGTTTCATCATTTCACGGCCTATTTTTGATATTTCAGTAATAGGGTGCCCTCTGCAGGTGGAATCTTTCTAATTAAGCAAGAAACTAACTGCTGGAACATCTCAGTGGGCCAGGCACAATCTTTGGTGGGAAATGAATGAGTCTTCTTTTTCTTCTTGCATATTGCTTGCACAGCCTAAAGTTGTAGGACAACTTGTTCTATTTGATCTTATTTGATTGTGCACGCCGGGTCTGAATCTGAAGAAGGGTCTCGACCCGAAACATCACCCGCTCCTACTTTCCAGAAATGCTGCCTGTCCTGCTGTGTTACTCCTGCTTTTCGCGTCCATCTAGATTTTGCCCTTGCTTTTTGAAGTCAAAAAATGAAATAGTCCATGTTTGCATGCAGCAAGGCCCCGACAACATTCATACACATGTTGTTCTGTGTAAAGTTACACACAGCCCACTAACTTTGATGGGTGATTAACATAGGTTTGCCTTGTTTACCTGCTTCTAATGCACCCGGCCCCTCACTCTGCTGTAGATGGCCTTCAACACAATCAGGAATCAAAGAGGGGCTTATAGAAATGATTAAATCCTCTGGCGAAGGGAATCCAGAACCAGAAATCACAATCTCAGGAATTGTTGTTGCATTTCACTCTCGGGAGAACATGATTTACAGCTGTATGGAAAGAAGAGCATTATGGGCTTGTCCCACTTAGGTGATTTTTCAGACGACTGCTGGTGACTGTCAAGTTGCAGGCAGCCGCCTGAAAAACCGACAACTGGAACGGCGACTGTCACAGTGGAACACACACACACACACGTCGCTTGCTTCACCAGCCCGTTATGCAGGCGGGGGACAGGGCAAGTGGGGGGAGCGCTATCTGAGTTAAATTCTCATGGCGCAAAGCCAATATGATACAGACACACACCGCAATGAACACAAAGGTTGGCAATGTAATTAAGAAGCTAAAAAGCCCAGTGTACAGTAAGTCCTTTAAAAGAGGGGGGGGGGGGGGGGGGGGGGGGGGAGGGGGGAGAAGGAGTGGAGACAACTTTTAAGAAGCCAGAGATACACGGCTGTGAAACTCGCCAGACATTACCGGTCGATTATCCTTGGTTCTGAAAACTATTGCTTATGTTATTTTTTCCCCAATGAGCCAATGAAATTCACCAGTCAGCACCGGCTACATCGTACGAGAGCATACAAGAACCTTGGACCTCCTGGCAACCCACTAGGACCTAATGGCGACCCACCTACTGCACGAGAATTCCCGCTACTCTCCATGGCGGCTTCATTCTGGTCGCCGCTAATTTCTCAACATGTTGAAAAATTCGCGGCGACCATAATGAGGCCGCGACTAGATCCCAGTGTGCGGGAACTCCTCGCGACCATGAAGGCGACTCCCCGGCAACCACCCGCGAACATGTGGCAACCATGTGGTGACCGCATAGTCTGCAGCCGCCTAAAAAGTCACCTCAGACAGGCCCATTAGGCAATTGAATTTCCAGGCATGTGCACTTTTTTAAAAGCGAAGATCAAAGGCAGAATATAGTAATGTGAAAGAATCACAGATGCCTGCGGCTTACCTTTATAAAAATCCTCAATTGCATATCAACATCAAAGCAGCAACAATTCTTTAGAAATCCTGAGTATATTCCAACAAGCTGATAGTCAGGTATTGCACCTTGGTTGGTTGCAAATCTGAAATTCTAATTTAGAACATTATTTTGAATGTATAACGTGCCTCCAATGCTGTAAAATATTTGAAGCTATTTCCTGGAAGCGGCATCAGGCAAAATATTGGCACCAAGCCGGGAAGGGCTCCTGGGGAAAAAGGACGATTTGCTTGGTTTGGAGGTAGAGCAGATCTGTTTAGTGAGGGAATCCAAGAACTTTGGAGCAGAATAGCTGAAGGCAGTTCATAAGTGATATGAGTAGAATTAGGCCATTCAGCCCATCAAGTCTACTCTGCTATTCAATCATGGCTGATCTATCTCTCCCTCCTAACCCCATTCTCCTGCCTTATCTGCACAGCCTCTGACACCCTTACTAGGGCACAGTGGCTAACTGAAGTAAAGATACTCGGTTCCCACAAGGAGGACGAATTAATGGATCTCAGACTTTTCAGAGGGCATCAGATTTGATGAGACTAAAGGAGCAAAAATGAGCAGGAACCACGGAATGATTGGAACAGTGAAGTGAGCTTTGCATTTAACATGTTGATGGACTGGAAGCCAATATAACCTGTGATTGCATTTCCTGTGAAAACCCTTGTGGAGGAAGGAACTGCAGATGCTGGTTGACACCAAAAATAGTCACAAAATGCTGGAGTAACTCAGCAGGGCAGGCAGCATCTCTGAATAGAAGGAATGGGTGATGTTTCGGGTCGAGACTCTGCTTTAGTCTGAAGAAGGGTCTTGATTCAAAACGTCACCTTCTATCAAGAGATGCTGCATGTCCTGCCGAGTTACTCCAGCATTTTGTGTCTATCTTCTATGAAAACTCTTGCTCTTTTTCACCCTCTAGTTTTAAAAACTGTTGCCAGTTCTCTCAGCGGTGATGAGTATAATGCAGGAATTGATTATCACAGGGTCTTTGATTTCATCTATCTTGTAGTGACAAATCAAAAGAAACAATAAGTATCTTTAGTCAACCAATTTCTAATTGTTTGCTTTGTATCCAGCAATAATCAAATACAGATGCACAACCTTTTATCCAGAGTTCCGGAAACCGAAAAGCTCCGAAAACCGGACATTTTTTCCAGGATGTCGCCTGCACACCAAAGCTCGCGTTTGGCGCCAAGCTTGACCCAAAACGACCCACGGTCAACCCAGGTCTGTACTACTGAAGCGGCTGCCTCCTCCCCGGAGACCGGGGAGACACTTAAACATCTGTAAATCATTGCTTAAATGTTAGTCAGTCAGTTTGGAGGGCTTTTATGTGAAGGGGGTGAAGGGGGAAACTTTAATTTTTAGTCCCCTACCTGGTCAGAGAGGCGGGGAGCGGGCAATGCCTTACCGGGCTGCTGTGGCCGCCGACTCCCAACATCGCGGAGCTGTGGCTGCTGGCGTCCGGCCGCGGGCAGCGCCGGTTGTAGCTCCGACCCCGGCAACTCTACCCTTGGCTGCGCGGCGCTCCAAAACCAGCGCAGCCCGCGGCCGGACGCCCGCAGCCCCAGGTCCGTGATGTTGTGTGTCGGCGGCCACAGCGCTCTGGAGCTTACCGCACGGCGACCCGGTAAGGCATTGCCTGCTCCCCGCCTCTCCGACCAGGTAGGGGACTAAGAATTAAAGTTTCCCCCCCCCCCCACCACATAAAACCCCTCCAAACTACCTCCAAACTAACTGACTAACAATGATTTACAATGATTCCCCGGTCTCCGGGGAGGAGGCAGCCGCTCCAGACTTTTCAAGCCTACCCAATCTACGCTAAAAATCTTCCATTCGGAAATCCGAAAAATTCCGAAATCCGAGAAGTGTCTGGTCCCAAGGCTTTCGGATAAAAGGTTGTGCACCTGTAATTCATTTGCACAAGTATGACTTATTTGTTTTTATAGTTATGGAAGCAATTCAATCATGATTGTAATCACATATAGTCTTTCCTTTGACTTGATAGCAGGCAAACAAAAGCTTTTCACTGCACCTCGATACAATGAAATTTAAATTATGTACTTTGTATTTGTATTTTAGAGTTAATTCTTAGAATTTAGGCACCATTCGTTAAGCAGGCTTGTAAATATGCAAATTACACAGTCTGGAGTTCAAAGTCATCTTTAATGTATACACATAGTATAGCGGTACAGCAGGTTGTCAGTTGTTAGTTCATCGTTACCGCTTCCAAGACTGCCTAGTGTAGGAAGTGGGTGTTAATGCAAATCATACAGTAAGGTGGGGTTAGTGATGCTATATCTACTATGATTGGGTTTACATGCAATAACCAATCTACATCCTTCCCCGTAAAGAATGAACATAGTTAAGCAGATATGCAGCTCTCGAATTTAAACGTACTCGCCGTATCTATCAGGTGGTCTACTAATGCGACCTGATCGTGTACGGACCAACCCCTCTCCCTCCCCGCCAGAAAAGTTATTGGGGAAAGAGGCAGTGAACCCGGAAGTGAGAAAGCAGCAGGGGAGACTTGAGGCGACCAATAGGTAGAGCATGCTGGAGAGGTAGTGGTGTTGTTAGACCGAGCCGCCAGTCATAGCGGAGAACGGGACATGCTGGGACTAGTGGTGGGCACAGCAGCAGACGGCTGGAACACCAAAGGTGGAGCAAAGGGATCGGCTGGTGGTGGACGTGGTTCGTTTACAGACAGCAAGGGTTTGCGGCTCCGTCGGTACAGGGTGCCATCAACGTCGACAAGGTAGGAGCGGGTTTCCTTAGACGGGCCAACAACGCAACCTAGACAGCGCAAACGGTCCATGGGAATGAAGTCAATCTTGAGAACCGTAAACTTGTCCCGTTCATAGGGGTGTCGTTCACGTGGTGCGCCAAATGTGGAAAAGTGTCTCTGTAGCTTTTGAATGACCATTTGTGATGAGATAGAGGGCAGTAGATCAAGTTCGAACCAGTTAGAGTAGGAGTCGACCAGGACCAGATAATGTTTAATGTGCCATTCGAAAATGTCTGCCACGAGCGACGTCCAAGGCAGTGCCGGTGGGGGTTGTTGCAGAAGGGACTGTCTCTGTTGGTGCGGCGCCAGGCTGTTGCAGATGGGACAGGAGGCCGCCCTGTCCCGTATGTACTTGGCAATACCGGGCCAGTAGAACATGCTCTGTGCGTGGGCCAATGTGGCATCGGTACCTGGGTGGCCGCTGTGTGTCTCTTTGTAGTAATCGTCTTGTAAGGATGAAGGGATCACGACTTTGTGGCCCTGAACTATGACTCCATCCTGTTTAACCAGCTCATCGCGGACTAGGAAGAACGGCTGCATATCTAGTGGTGGCTGGCCAGCCCCTTTTGATTATGGATGATAGTAGCTGGAGAATGCCATCGGTGGCTTTGTGTTCAGTGTTAATGTAAAGCAGAAAGTAAGGTGGGGTTAGTGATGCTATATCTACTATGATTGGCTCACATGCAATAACCCATCTATACTGCTCACCCAATTTTTATTTTAAGAAGTTAGCCATGGGCTTCCTTATGCCCCTGTCCCACTTAGGAAACCTGAACAGAAACCTCGAGACTTTGCGCCCAACCCAAGATTTCTGTGCAGTTCCCGGAGGTTTTTGTCAGTCTCCCTACCTGCTTCCACTACCTGCAACCTCCGGCAACCACCTGCAACCTCCGGGAACCGCACGGAAACCTTGGGTGGGGCGCAAAGTCTCCAGAGGTTTCCGTTCAAGTTTCCGAAGTGGGACAGGGGCATTAGTAAACTGGTGCAATGTATGAAGTAAAGTATTTTATCGTTCTGTGGGAAATTTCAGGATTTTAGACTCAATGGCGAAGGAGGCAATATTTATCCACATTAGAATGGAATATGAATTGAAAAATATACTTGTACGGTGAATCTGTGCAACAGATACCCTTGTCGTTCCAGATCATACGATCAGAAGGGATAGGAGCAGAATTGGGTTGTTTAGCCCATCAAGTCTGCTCCGCCATTCAATCATGGTTGATCTATCTCTCTCTCTCCTAACCCCATTCTCCTACATTCTCCACATAACCCCTGACACCCGTACTAAACAAGAAAGAAAGATAGAAAAGGTGTTTAAGAAGGAACTGCAGATGCTGGAGAATCGAAGGTTACACAAAAAAGCTGGAGAAACTCAGCGGGTGCAGCAGCATCTATGGAGCGAAGGAAATAGGCAACGTTTCGGGCCGAAACCCTTCTTCAGTCTGAAGAAGGGTTTCGGCCCGAAACGTTGCCTATTTCCTTCGCTCCATAGATGCTGCTGCACCCGCTGAGTTTCTCCAGAAAGATAGAAAAGATTGGCTGAAGAATCCAGACAGAAACCCACATGAGCTGGGACACTGGTATATGGACACTCACCTGTAGCTTGTTACTAAAGGGTCTATATACCCCTTTCAATGCTATTGATTATTCTAAATGAAAAAATATGTTGTTGCTAATGATATAAAGTAACAGAAACAGTCATTTGCATGTGGCATCACTACGGCAATGGAAGAGGCCCAGGATAGAAAGGTCAGTATGGGAATGGGATGAGGAGTTACAATAAAATGTTTAGCAGCTGAGGGACTCTGTAGGCCTCGGCAGACTAAGCGCAAGTGTTCTGCGAATCGATAGCCTTGACTATGCTTGGTCTTGCTGATATAAAGAAGGCCACACCACTCACATCTTCCTTTATCCCCGCTGTTCCTCTTTCTTTGGACGTAACCCCTTCTACAACCTCTTGGCAACCGATAGACATCACTCCTTCTACAACCCTTCCCTCCCAAACCACCCTCTCCCCCGTACTTCCCCATGCAACCGCAGGAGATGTAGCACTTGCTCCGACACCTTCTCTTTCACATACATTCAGATACCCCAACAGCCCTTTCAGGTGAGAAAAAGGATCACATGCACCTTCCCTGACCACCACCACTGCATTGTGTGCTCCCAATGCAGCCTCCATTGCATGCCATGCAAGTTCAAACCCTTCTGACAATGTGTTGAAAGTATGCCAGCAAAATGGCAGCAAACATCACTTTTCAAAACTCTTTCTCGCCAACATCACTTGTGTTTAATTCCTTCCCCATTGTTTTTGAATGCTGATGGGATGTTGTTCATTGAAGACTTTCCTGTTCACTCATCCAAGTCCCAGAGTTTTTGTTTGACTATAATATTATCGGATTGGGTAGCTAACATCCTGATGTGGTGGCAAAGTGTAACTTTCTGATCTTCAGAAAATAAATACTACCACACATTGCCACCGCATGCATCGCAGTTAGCTACACCAACAATGGGTAAAATCCATTATGCCATGCACTCCATGGCCAGACAGCTGACATTTATCAAGGGCTATTTTCTAAGCATGTCCTCTCTCACTGCCTTCTCAGTGAAATCTGGAAAAATGTCCCATTACAGTGAAAATTAGCCACTTGTCTTAACTGGGCTGCTGTCACTGGAAGCAGTGACCACTTGGGCGTCATTTGCGTGTCATGCAGGTTGCGCCCGAAGATTTTGTGAATCTCAAAATCCTGGGACGCCACGTGCAACCTCCCATCAGTGCCTACGTCACCATGCACCATGTGTGCATAATGTACGCCATGCGCGTGTAATGCACACCATGCACGCATCACGTGCGCGCCACGACGCATAAATGATGTCGCTTAAATGACGCGCAAATGACGCCCAAGTGGAGCAGGCGCTTTAGCTATTCCTTTCGATGCTGTTTTTCACGCCCAAGCGGGCCAGTCAAACATACGCGACTTTTCAACATGTTGAAAATTTAGCTGCGACCAGAAAGACGCTATGACTCTTTGGGCGACTGAGTAGACTACTCACGACCGTACAGGCGACACCCTGGCGACATGTCGCGGGGTGAAGCCTGTATGGTCATGAGTAATCGCCCAAAGAGTTGTACCTTGTTTTGGTTGCCGCTGGATTTTCAACATGTTGAAAACTTTCGGCCACCTGCTGCGACTATGATGCGTGCCAGCAAGTCGCCGAAAAAAATTGCGTAAGTGGGACAGGCCCATTAGTGTGTCTAAAAAGAATATTAATGCACAGGTATAAATGTCCCATGCAAAAAAAGCAAACTGCTGAAGTAATTCACCAGTCTATGGAGACAAAGGGAATGTCATGATGCTGGATCTCAGCCTCCTGACCATTATCTGACTCGCTGGTTTTATTAGGTAGATTATAGTTTGCTCCAGTTTCCAGCAGCTGAAGACTTTTCTCCATAAGTATTCCATTTTGTTATTTAGCTGGATTAATTCCCTGTAAAAGGACATGCTCATATTAACTGATTTTTAATTTTCAAGCAACCCTGAGATGAATGCCCAGTTTTGGTTCATATTTGTAACATTGTACAAGTTAGGAAATTTGCATTTCGTGAGACCAACTGAATAGGTTTCATTCAGCCAAAAATCAGCAAACATCTGACTTCTGAGAGAGAGGAAAAAAATTACCTTGTTTAAAGGCCACCCGCAGAACCCATAGGAGAATCGTCTTTATCCGTGTAAAATAGCTGTCAGGTTCAAAGCAACAGCACAGGACATCATCTAGAAAGAGATGCAATTAAAATATCTTCAACAATGCCAATGTGACAGTTTCAGTTTGTGTGGAGCAGATGGTCACGGGACATTATTAAGGTAAAGTGGTCAGTGAAGAATCTGACTTGGGAATTATACTGACACCGAGACAATCACACAGAGCAATTAGTGATCTGGAGAACAGCTAAAAATGCTATTGAGTATGTTTAGGTAATGCAATAGACATTCAGAAACAAGCAAATGTGATTGAGTGTAGGAAGGAACTGCAGATGCAGGTTCACACCGAAGATAGACACAAAATGCTGGAGTAACTCAGCGGGACAGGCAGCATCTCTGGAGCGAAGGAATGGGTGACATTTCGGATCGAGACCCTTCTTCAAACTGAGAGGCAGGGAGAGGGAGACACAGAGATATGGAAGGGTACAAAGTGAATTCAAGGTGTGAAAAGGACAGATCAAAGCTGACGACGATCAAGGAAATATAGAATAGTTGAGGGGGAATAAATGTTATTAGCAAAAGCTGGAGATAGCTTGGTCATTGCTGCTGACCTCAAAGAAAACCTTGAAAGACTTTTAGAGGAGGAAGGATGTGCAAAGTGTCAAATCACTGAGAAGGCTGCGACAGATTCCTCTGGCAGACCACGGCTTCACTGAAAGCAATCCAGGTGGCACGGAGGCGCAGCGGTAGAGTTGCTGCCTTACAGCGTTTGCAGCACCAGTGACCTGGGTTCGATCTCAACTATCGGCGCTGTTTGTACGGAATTTGTACGTTCTCCCTGTGACCGCGTGGGTTTTCTCCGAGATTTTCGGTTCCCTCCCACACTCCAAAGACGTACAGGTTTGAAGGTTAATTGGCTTACTATAAGTATAAATTGTCCCTAGTGTGTGTAGGATAGTGTAAATGAGCAGGGGATTGCTGGTCGGTGCGGACTCAGGGGGGGGGGCACATAATCGCTCATCGTAACTCCTCATAAAATCAAGATCAAACTTCAAACTGGTAAGTTCTCGTTTAATCTTACTATTTTACTTCGGAGTCACGTGAGTGACAACGTGAAGATTTCAAAGCTCTGTGATTTTACGCCGGTTACAAATCCAGGCGTCACAAACTGAATGGATTGACCATGGATGAGATTATTATTAAAGCATTCAGACATAACATAGTTAGTAAAGACACTGATGCTTTAAAATAAAGAAAAATAAATGTTTTATTAGCTTCCCCTCCGAACCCGTGGGAAAGCTAGGTAACAGAACTTAAGATGGCACGAGCAAATACCCCTGGTCTGATTATGGGTTTGTTATAAAACCGCTGGAACGTTCTTTCGTTCACCCATCCTGCAGTCGCTAGGATGTTAAGTAAAGAAACTGATGCTTTAAATGAAAGAAAAGTTTTTTAAAAAGTTACCCCTCCCAACCTTGGGGAGGAAACTAAGGGACAGAATTTAAAATGGTACGTGCAAACACCCCCAGTCCGGTTATGGGTTTGTTATAAAATCGGTGGACCGTTATTTCATTCGTCCATCCTGCAGCCACTCGGATGTCGTCAAGGGGCACGTCCATAGCTCTTGCTGCCGACGTAGATGCAGCCCTGGTGGAGTGAGATTTAACCATATAAATGTTTACTCCTGCTACCGCCATTACCTCTTTTGACCATCTGGAGATGGTTTGAGTTGACACCTTTTTTTTTATGGCTGATGAGGACCGATTGTTCTGAGCCTCTGAGGTTCTCCGTAACTATCAGATAGTGGTGTTAGTATGTTACCACCCACACAACCGTTGGTCCTCTGGATATGCCAAGAACTGGATCTCCATCCCTGGCATTCCTGGCCTGCTCTGTTTATCAGGTTCCTGATTAGGAATGTTATGTTGTTCATATTGGTGGTCATGTAGTCCAACCGTAGTTTTTGCAGTGTCTGGACTCTTTGTCAGCATACCACCTTCAGGGTTAGTTATAGGCGGTCCCCACTCTCAAAGTAGGGTTTGTACCACGCTCACATCCCATGTGTCAGTGTACCTTGGCCTTGGAGGTCTTAAATTGTAAATTCCCTTCATGAATTTTGTTGTAAAGTGGTGCGTTCCTATCGAACTGTGCCCTGCTTCTGGCATCAGATTGGAGGAGAGTGCGCCTCTGGCACTATAGATGCAATATAACTTAGTTTATAGTTATAGTACAGTTGATAGGAACTCCAAGACATCCGTTATCCGAACTGTGTTGGATTTGTTCGGACAGTCCTATGCCTTGAAATGGCCTCCTCAGAATTTGCAGACCAACAAGTTATACGTTCATGTAGTGGATGATTGCTCCCTGTAACTGGGTTTACTAGGAGGTCCCTGCTCTTGGGTACAGCCATAACTGGCTGGACTATAATTCCCAAATGTTTTGGGGACCAGGCTTTAGTAGGCCAATCTGGCACTACCAATATGCTTGTGGCTTAGTCTTGCTTGGTTTTTGTCAAGCATCGGTTTGTGAGACAAATTGGCGGAAAGCATACATTAACATTCCTCCCCAATTGAGGGAGAAAGCATCCACTGCCTTGCTCCTGGATCCAGCTCGCAGGACACATATCTGGGTAACTAATGGTTAGTCTAGATGCAAACGGATCAACATCTGGTATGCCAAATCGTGTAGTTATTTTGTTAAATACTGTCTGATTCAACATCCATTCTGAGTTGTTATTAAACATTTGTGATCCAGCATCTGTCACCGTGTTATATCTACCTCCTAGATTTCCCAAATATTCCTCTCGATACACCAGTGCCAAATGAGGTTCGACAATCTGTCGTAAGATATATGCCACCGCAGTGATGTTATCAATCTGAATTTGAACAAGCACCGGTTGCATATCGCTACAGAGAACCTTGAGTCCATATTGTGCCCCCAACAATTCTGGGGAATTGATTCCATGTGTTGAGGAATTACAGACTCCTGCTCATTCCATCTGCCTCCACAGCTTTAGACTGTGTTGGTGTCTCCCCATCCTTAGCCGCTTGCATAGGTCTGAAGAACCCTCGATGGCTTTCGAGCAAAATTTCCCTGAGCTGTCTCCCATTCGTTATCCACCATAGTTATTCAACAATGGCCTCTGCTGGCAACCCATAGTTTGCCAATTTGGCCTGCATGTAATCTGAGTGTTCGTTCCTTTGCTTGCTGTAAGTTCTGGTAATGCAAAGGCCCGTACTGCTGGGAATGGAGCGGGTTCCTTTACTCTCCTTGATTGGGAGTAGGACTGGTAGGAAGTGTGGATTCCATGTTTCTCCTGACCTCTGCTTGGGTCTTGGTCTGAAAACCTCATCATACTGAGCCTGCCTTGTCGGACAATTCTGGCCATAATTCTGAGTCTGCCTTGAAAGACGACTCTGATCATATTTCCGTGCCCAGCTTTCAAGCTACCACCGGCTTCAGTGAACTGCTTACCCCCTATGGAGGTGTGGGGTGTGTTGTCGCCAACTGATGAAGTTTGCTTGTCGTTGGTACCTTGATTGGTCCGACAGTTTTTGCTTCCTTCTTCTGGTCTTACCTGAAGAGAGGATTCGCCGGCTGGTTTCTCCAAAGTCACCCTGATAGCGCTGTTCCCTTGCCGGCATTGTAGCGTGCGGATATTCTGCCAACTGCTGTCTCTTGAGGCCATATGCATGTGCCTCAGTATGTTCATACTTTAATTCGAGATCAGTTACCTACTGATCACTCACACTCCTCTCCATTGAGAGTCAGATTTGTAGGCAGCCCTGAAAACAGGTGCTGCCGCAGGCCCCTGAGGATACCTGCGCTGACATGGCCCCTCCAGCGGGCCTAAATGAGATTCTTGCTTTGGGTCAGACTGAAACTGACCGTGAATGCTCCTCTCCTCAGAGCAGGAGAAATTTGCTAGATCTCTATCCAGGGAAGCACCCAGTGGAACCTGGATGATTGCAGACGTATTTCTTTTCTTTTGTGTTTATTATTTATTTTATGTAAAGCTTTTTGGTGCAAGTTAACTTAAACAGTGCTATATAAGTAAAACTTACTTACTTACTTCCTTTCTTCTGCTTGTCCCTGGGAAGGTCCCCCCCCCCCCCCACACCCACCCCTGTTTTTGTACTCTGATTCAGAGTGGTTTCTTCCATATGTACTTCCCCCTCCAATAGGGAAGACATTGGGTTGCCCCATTATGTGAGGCTCCCGGTACTGCCTGCTGATGTAGGCCCCGGGCTGACACAGCTCTCTCCTTAGAGCAGGTCATTGTTGGAGCAACTTCTCCAAAAGTTGCTCCTATGTGGGAGAGTCGTCCTCAGACGCTCTCCGTTGAGGGAGGGTGTCCCTTTCCCTCCCCGGACTCTTCTGAGTCAACGGGTTGTTTGACTTGCGGGTGGATTTTCCCGTAGTACTGCAGGACCACCAACGGAGCTCCTCCTCCTGCAACAAGTCTCCTGCTGGTTCAGCTGCCAGCGCTGTGTCGGGAAACACCGTTGCCCACTACTGGGAAATGCTGCGGTCTTTGGCAGCCGACTTCCCCGCGGACTGTATCCTCAACATCTGGGCCCTGAAACTACAAAAAGTTTCAAGCCCGAAAGAACGCAGGTAAGTGATTCAACTTTCCTTACCTGCCCATCCTAACGGCCTGAGAGGACGCATTGCCTCTCCTGTCCGTCACGCGTTGCGTTCAGACGTAATGACGTGCACGCAGACGGACGGCCCTTCTTCACGTAGTCACTCACGTGACTCCGAAGTAAAATAAGGACTGAATGTTAGCAAATTCTGGATCTCATTTGTAATAATTCTTACACTAGCTATAAAAATATTTGTAGTTCCGAGCAGAGATGAGAAATATTTATCTATTTGTTGGATTTGGTCAGGGTATAATCCATAAAAAAAAAAAAATGTGGTTGAAGTGGTTTTGCTTTTGAGCTTGGCATTTCCTTTATATCAGAAGAGAAGGAACATCATGAACTAAATTATTACTCAGATTGACCATTTACTGAAGCAATGAACCGATTCTTTAGTTATTTGAAGATATTGTGGTATCTTAGTCTGAGACCACACCACATTCTAATAAAAAGTGAAGTGGATATTTAAACAAATGGGAAGCAAAATAATCATAAGAGGCAGCAAAAAAATGGAATGCAGTCCTTTGACCAGATGTTTTACTATTATATTAATTGTATTTGGAGGTAGACTAATTCCAGCAGGTAATAATTGTTTTCACATTGCGAGTGGCAAATATTGCACAAATACAATGTAATGAGCTTGTAATGAGTAGGCCTGGGCCAAAACATGGATTTTGCTACAATAACAACCTCTCCTTGTTTTCTCATCAACATTGCTGCTGATTGAGACCGTGTAAAGCATCTCTAGTCGATGAGCCTCTAGAATGGGCAGAATGTTCAGATTTAGATACAAATACAGATCAGTTTACCATTATATAGGCACGGGAGCAATTAAATTACTTGTTCATAACAGTATACATACATCAATGATAAATACCAAAGACCACACAAAGCAGCCAAATTAGGCCATTTCGCACATCAAGTCTACTCTGCCATTTGGTCATGGCTGATCTATTTTCATCACACAACTCCATTCTCCTACCTTCTTCCCATAATCATTGACACACTTACTAATCAAGAACCAATGAATCTGCGCTTTAAAAATACCCAACGTCTTGGCTTTCCACAGCAGTATATGGCAATGAATTCCACCAATTCACAACCCTCTGGCTAAAGAAATTCTTCTTCATCTCCATTCTAAATGTATGTAATTTTATTCTGAGGTTATATTAGACAATTGTGAATAGGTGCAGGAGTAGGCCATTCGGCCCTTCAAGCCAGCACCGCCATTCAATGTGATCATGGCTGATCATCCACAATCAGCACCTTGTTCCTGCCTTCCCTCCATATCCCTTAAATCTGCTATCCCTAAGACCTCTATCTAACTCTCTCTTGAAAGCATCCAGAGAACCAACCTCCACCGCCCTCTGAGGCAGAGAATTCCACATTCAAAACTCTCTGTGTGAAAATGTTTTTCCTCGTCTCCGTTCTAAATGGCTTACTCATTATTCTTAAGCTGTGGCCCCTGGTTCTGGTTGTGCCCTCTTTGTTTCAGACTCTCTCATTACTGGAACCATTCTTTCCACGTCGACTGGTTTCATTATCCGGTAGGTTTCAATAAGATCCCCCTTCAACTTGTGTAGGAAAGAACTGCAGATGCTGGTTTAAGAAGCTGAAGATGCTGCAGAAAGGTCTTGACCCAAAACAGCACCCATTCCTTCGCTCCAGAGGTGCTGCCTGTCCCGCTGAGTTACTCCAGCAATTTGTGTCCCGCTTCATCTTTCTGAACTCCAGTGAGTACAGGCCAGAGCCATCAAATGATCCCATATCTTTATCCAGTCATCCCCAGATATGTAAATATAGTACTCTGTAAACACCATAATAAATAACAACAACAATCAGTATATACATACAACAATCTGTATATATGAATAAACAAACAACAATAGTGCAAAGACAAAGATAATGCCCCCAAGTCTATGTAGTTCTGAATTTATTTGGAGGTTTTGGTATTTAATAGCCTGATGGCTGTCGGGAAGATGCTACTCCTGAACCGGGACGTTACCCTTTTCATGCTCCTTCTTCCTGATGGCAATGCTGAAATGAGTGTGTGGCCAGAGTGGTGTGGGTCTCTGATGATGCTGGCTGCCTTTTTGAGGCAGCGACTCTTATAGACCCCTTCGATGGTGGTGAGGTCAGAACCCGTGATGGACTGGGCAGTGTTCAGCACTTTTTGCAATCCTCTTCATTCCTGGGCGTACAAGTTGTTGAACCAGGTTGTGAATGCCAACAGGCAATATGCTCTCTACTGTACACTCCCAAGTCCCTTTGGACCTCCGATTTCACAACCCTCTCCCCATTTAGAAAGTAGTCCATGCCTTTATTCCTTACTAGACCAAGTGCAGACCCGTTGGGTCTGTTCCCCCCATCATGCGGTTGTGGGTGGGGGGAGGCGGCATACAGCGTCACACACTAACTATCCCCCGCCCCCCGCACTCACGCTAATTACCCCCCTTGATATTATATTAATGTGCTCCTTTTACCTCATAACCACCTTATCTACTGACGCATAGCCCCCAACTTGCAGTCACATCTAGAGAGGGGGGGGGGGTGGGGGGTGCGAGCGGGGGTAGAGAGTGAGGGCAGAGAGAGAAGGGGCAGAGACACAGAGGGAGACAAAGACACAGAGAGGTGTAAGAGGGATAGGGGGGTGGAGAGGAGGGTAAGACGGAGGGTGGGGTGAGGGGGGAAAGGTGGGGGAGGAGGGGAGGAGAGAGAGAGAGATGGTGATAGTGGGGGGAGAGAGGGGGGTGGGAGGGGGGGAGGGGGGGGGAGAGAGGGGGGGGGAGGGAGGAGGGTGGGGGGGAAGGGAGGGAGAGAGAGGGTGGAGGGGGTTTAGGGGAGGGGGTGTGGAGGGGGGGGGGTTAGGGGGGAGGGAGGAAGGGGAGGGGGGAGGGGATGGAGGGGTGGGGGGAGAGGAGGAGTGGGAGAGAGAGGGGGTGTGCTGAGATGGGGTGTGAGATGAGGGGAGGTGGGGGCAGCAGGGGGGGGGAGGGGAGAGGGGGGGGGTAGGGGTGTGTGGAGGGGGAGGGGGGTTTAGGGGAGGGACGGTGGGGCAGGGGATGGATGGGAGGAAAAAGCGGGGAGAGAGAGAGAGGGGGGGGGAGGGGGGGAGAAGGGAGGAAGAGGAGGGGAGGGGGGGGGGGGGGGGGGAGGGGAGTAGAGGAGAGGGGAGCAGCTTAGAGGGAGGAGGGGGGAGAGGAGAGGGGGGAGGAGGAGGGGGGGGAGTGGGAGAGGAGAGGGGGGGGAGTGGAGAGGAGAGGGGGGGGTGGAGGAGAGGAGGGGGGGGGAGGAGAAGAGGAGGAGAGGAGAGGGGAGGGGGGAGGGGGACAGGAGAGAGGGAGACGGGAGGGAGAGAGAGGAGAGGGGGAGGAGAGGTGGAGGAGGAGGCAGAGGAGGGGGGGAGGAGAGACGGAGGAGAGGAGGAGGAGAGGGGCGGAGGGGGGGGAGGGGGGGAGGGGAGGGGGGGGAGAGGAGGGGGGGAGAGAGGAGGGGGGGGGAGAGGAGGGGGAGAGAGGAGAGAGAGGGGGAGAGGAGAGGAGAGAGAGAGGAGAGGGGAGGAGAGGGTGAGGAGTGGGGAGAGAGAGAGAGAGGAGAGGAGAGGAGAGAGAGAGGGAGAGAGAGAGGGGAGGGAGGGGGGAAAGAGGGGGAGAGGGGAGAGAGAGGGAGGGAGGGGGGAGAGAAGGGAGAGGGGGGGGGAGAGGGGGGGTGAGAGAGGAGAGAGAGGGAGAGAAAGAGAGGGGGGTAGGGAGAGAGAGAGAGAGAGGGAGAGAGTGCCTTTTTAATTCAACCCAAACAACCATTTGCAGGCAGTGCTTTTTTACTTCAAACTAACTATATTTTCATTTTCAAACCAAATTAAGGGTACTCACAGTGCTGTAGACATTTGTTCAGTGTCATTCAGAGCTCAGAGTGACAGAGACTAATTGACAGAGCTCCAGCTTGCAGAGACTAATTGAGGCACACCACTTCCTGGTTTTATAGTCCCATCGCCTGCCTCCAGCGGGGGCAGCAGAGAGAATGGGGAATTTAGTAAAAACATTAATATCTCTGTCATATTTAATTGACGGGAAAAATCCTCGGCACACATACGGCGGAGAGGGGCTCTGAGCGAGGTGGCCAAAAATGACGGCCGTAGGTGGCGGCTTTCTCTCGGAAATCGCAGCACAGATCGCCGAAACTGGTCAAGAAAAGAGTTTTAGTAATATAGATACCAAAGTACATGACCATACACTTTACTACATTGTGGTTCATTTACCGCTAGTCACCGGCAGCCAAACAGAAAAGCCCCTCTTTATTCCCACTTATTGCCTTTGCCGATCAGCCAATCCTCTATCCATGCTACGACCTGGCCTCTAATACATGGGCTGCTATCTTGTTTAACAGGCCTCACATGTGGCACCATATCAAATGCCTTCTGAAAATCCAAGTAAACAACATCTACTGACTTTCCTTTATCTATCCTGCTTGTTACTTCTCAAAAAATTCCAACAGGCAAGATCTCTCTCTAACAAAACCATATTATCATCAGCCTATTTTACCATGTGCTTCCAAGTACCCCAAAACCTTATCCTTATCAATGGACGTGAATATTTTACCAACGACAGAAGTTAGACTATCTGGCCTACAATTTCCTTTCTTTTGCTTCACTCCTTTCTTGAACAGTGGAGTTACATTTGCAATATTGCAGCCCTCTGGAACCGTTCTTGGAAGAAACATAGAAACATAGAAAATAGGTGCAGGAGTAGGCCATTCGGCCCTTCGAGCCTGCACCGCCATTCAATGTGATCATGGCTGATCCAACTCAGTATCCTGTACCTGCCTTCTCTCCATACCCCTGATCCCTTTAGCCACAAGGGCCACATCTAACTCCCTCTTAAATATAGCCAATGAACTGGCCTCAACTACCTTCTGTGGCAGAGAATTCCAGAGATTCACCACTCTCTGTGTAAAAAATGTTTTTCTCATCTCAGTCCTAAAACTATATATAACCATATAACCATATAACAATTACAGCACGGAAACAGGCCATCTCGACATTTCTAGTCCGTGCCGAACACGTATTCTCCCCTAGTCCCATATACCTGCGCTCAGATTTCCCCTTTATCCTTAAGCTGCGACCCCTTGTCCTGGACTTCCCCAACATCGGGGCCAACCTTCCTGCATCTAGCCTGTCCAACCCCTTAAGAATTTTGTGAATTTCTATAAGATCCCCCCTCAATCTTCTAAATTCTAGCGATTACAAGCTGAGTCTATCCAGTCTTTCTTCATATGAAAGTCCTGACATCCCAGGAATCAGTCTGGTGAACCTTCTCTGTACTCCCTCTATGGCACGAATGTATTTTCACAGATCACTACTAAGGCCTCCAAAATCTCAACAATGACCTCTTTCAGAACACTGGGGTGTGTAGTCCATCCGGTCCAGATGACTGATCGACCTTCAGACCTTTCAGCCTCCCAAGTGCGTTCTCCTCAACTACAACAATACAAAATATCTTAATCTTATTTGAGCTTATCACGTGTTCCGAGGTAGAGTGAAAAGTTTTTTGTTGTGTGCTAACCAGTCAGCGGAAAGACTATACATGAATACAATCGAGTTATCCATAGAATACAGATACATGATAAAGGGAATAATGTTAAGTGCAAGATAAAGTCCAGTAAAGACCGATTAAAGATAGTCCAAGGGTCTCCAGTAAGGTAGTAAGTAGCTCAGGACTGCTCTCTAATTGTTGATGGGATAATTCAGTTGCTTGATAACAGCTGATAAGAAACTGCCCCTGAATGTGGAGGTGTGCCTTTTCGCATTATGCAGGTGGCCTTGCTGAGGCAGCGTGAGGTATAAACGGAGTCAATGGAAGGGAGGTTGGTTTGTGTGATGGTCTGGGCTATGTCCACAATTCTCTGCAATTTTTTGCGGTCTTGGATGAAGGTGTTCCCAAACCATGCCATGAGCATCCCGACAAAATGCTTTCTACAGCGCATCTGTAGAAGTTGGTGAGAGTAGTTGGGTACATGCCGAACTTCCTAAGCCTTCTAAGGAAGTAGAGGCGTAGGTGTGCTTTCTTGGTCATTGCTTCAATATGGGTGGTCCAGGACAAATTACTGGTGATATTTACTCTTAGGAACTTAATGCTTTCAACCATCTCTGCTTCAGCGCCGTCAATGCAAATTTAGGTATGTGTACCGTTTCACTTCCTGAAGTCAATCAGTATCTCTTTTGTCTTGCTGACATTGAGAGAAAGGTTTGATAACAGCTGATAAGAAACTCTCGTTTCTTACAGAGAAAGGTTGTTGGCTCGACACCAGGTTGCTAGGTTCTCAATCTCCTTCCTGTACTCTGTGTATTGTCATCATTTGATATCCGGCCCTCAACGGGATTTGTACATGGATGCGCAGTCGTGGGTGTAGAAGAAATGGAGAAGGGGGCTGAGAATTAATTCTTGTGGATCACTGGAATTGAGGATTGTGGTCGAGAATGATTGGTTCCATATCCTCATTGACTGTGGTCTGTTGGTCAGGAACTCGAGGATCCAATTGCATAGATGAGTGCTGACTCCAAGTTTGATGATGAGCTTGGATGGGATGAATGTGTTAAAAGCAGAGCTGTCATCTATGAATAGATATCTGACATACTGTAGGTATCTCTATTATCCAGGTGTTCCAGGATGACTGTCGGGCCAGGGAGAAGGCATCAGCCGTAACATCGCCTAAGTGGGACAGGCCCTTAAGAAATGTGAAATTCCAATAAGCAGTTATGCATACTGTAACACAATAGTGCATTATTCAAATCTTACATGGAAGGCTGCAGTTATTTCTGGACTCTGTATCTCTTGGAGTCAATATTGGATCTTATAGAAATATATAAAATTCTTAAGGGATTGGACAGGCTAGATGCAGGGAAAATGTTCCCGATGTTGGGGGAGTCCAGAACCAGGGGTCACAGTTTAAGAATAAGGGGTAGGCCATTTAGGACTGAGACAAGGAAACAGATTTATCTGCCAGAGAGTTGTGAATCTGTGGAATTCTCTGCTACAGAAGGCAGTGGAGGCCGATTCACTGGATGTATTCATGAGAGTTAGAATTAGCTCTTAGGGCTAACGGAATCAAGGGATATGGGGAGAAAGCAAGAACGGGGTACTGATTTTGGATGATCAGCCATGATCATACTGAATGGCGGTGCTGGCTCGAAGGGCAGAATGACCTACTCCTGCAAATAGTTTCTATGTTTCTATGTTAATGTTGCCATTTTCCTTCGGAGTCACGTGAGTGACTACGTGAAGGGCCGTCCATCTTCGTGCGCGTCATTACGTCTGAAAGCAACGCGCGCAACGGACTGGGGAGGCACTGCGTCCTCCCAGCCATTGGGATTTAAAAAAGGCGGCAGGTAAGAAAAGTTGAACCACTTACCCTGCGCTTTCTGTTCGGGCGAAGGAATTATTTGTCTTTCAGAGCCCCAAAAAATGTCGAAAACATAGAAACATAGAAACATAGAAATTAGGTGCAGGAGTAGGCCCGGCCCTTCGAAACCGCCATTCAATATGTCATGGCTGAAGAGAGTATCCCGTACCTGCGGTCCGCCCTTAGCCACAAGGGCCAATCTAACTCCCTCTTAAATATAGCCAAGGAACTGGCCTCAACTACCCTCGGTGGCAGAGAGTTCCAGAGATTCACCACTCTCTGCGTAAAAAAAGTTCTTCTCATCTCGGTTTTAAAGGATTTCCCCTTTATCCTCAAGCTGTGACCCCTTGTCCTGGATCATTGCCGACCCCCTTGGCATCAGGGGAAACCGGCTGCAGCCGCAGCATTCCCGGTAGTGGAGATGGTCATTTTCGCCGACAATGCCTCCGGCATCAGAACCGGCAGCAGCAGACTTGGTGCAGGAGATCAGCACCGTGGTGGTCCCGGCGGGACGTAAAACCACCCATAAGTCTGCCAGACCCGTAGACTCGGATGAGTCCGGGGAAGAGGGATACCCTCCCTCATCGGGAAGCGTCCGAGGACGACTCTCCCACATGGAGCAGCTGGTGGAGAAGCTGCTCCACAATGATAAACTCCGGAGAAAGGAGCAATATCAGCACGAGTCCCTTCTACAGACCGTGCCAGCAGCCTCATACTCTGGGCAGCAATATGTCTTTCCCATGGAAGGGGGAAGTACATACGGGGATTACCCGGACTCAGAGTTTGGAAGCACAGGGGGGGGGGAACACTCCCAGGGGAAATTGGAGGAAGTACCTCTACAATCAACTAAATTTGCGATTACCACATCACTGGGTGCTCCCTTGGATGAAGACCTAGCAAGTAACATCAACTACTTGGCGTCTCATCAACTCAAGGATCTTGTCATGGAAGAAACCCTAAACAGGTACCCCCACCATCTAACTGTCCTTCCCTCAAGGTTCAAGCGGTGAACCGTATAATTTGGGGGCAAATAGGTCCCATCATCAGGAACCAGGAACTGAAGTTCCAAAAAATATTAAACCTGCTTAATCTAATTATCTAATATTAAATATTAAACAATATCTGGAATTACCTCGTTTGCAGGAGGTGTGGAAGGAGGCCTCCTCACTGACCGGGAACAGGATACCATGGCACTGCTATGTAATGCCCGCTTCGAAATAAACTGCATTCGGAAAGAGGCTATAAAACCAGCAATAAATTCGAAGTTCGCAGCTCTTTTCAAAGCTAGCGACATCCAGCCCGCAAACTACGTGTTTGGAGAAGACCTGTCTAGACAGGTACGGGACCTGGATGATGAGGCAAAAACCGTGCGCCTCATAACAAGAGGTCAGGCCACACCCAGGGGTCCATCCACGAGATTCCACCCCTACAGCTCTCAGCGTTTTACACCAAGAGAGCCAGGCACCGGAGGAAGATTCACCCCTGAGACAAGGTCTTTTTTAGGGGCAGGCCCCAGCAGGCCGACAGCGAGGATGAGGACAGAGCAACCACCAGCTCTGCTCCCGAAACCTCGCGGATGAAAACCAGCGCCACGCCGTCAGTAACAACAGAGGTAAGTCAAACCAGTTCCTCAGGGGACATACCGGACGAACCTCACTTACAGGTGGGGGAGAAGGTTAAAATACTTCTTAAAAGAATGGTGTTGGGTTACTAAGGATCCATTCATACTGCACAGTATAGAAGGATTCAAAATTGAGTTCAATTTGAATTCATCACCACCACCAACACATTATAATATTCGCACATATGTCTTTTCCCAAAAAGAGACAATGAATATACAAAAAGAAATTGAAACGTTATCTGACAATAATGTTGTTGAGAGGTCATACACAGAACCTCACCAATTTATATCCAATTTATTTCCAAAAGAGAAAAAAGATGGAGGGATCCGTATTTATTTTGGATCTTACGGAACTCAATACATATGTGCAATATAAACACTTTAAAATGGACAATTTTGGAACAGCAACTCAGTTGGTTTCCAAAAATGGCTATATGGCATGCATCGACCTCAAAGATGCATACTATTCGGTGTCTATTCACAAAGAGTATAGGAGATATTTGAAGTTTACCTGGATGGGTCAATAATGGCAATACAAGGCTCTGCCAAATGGGTTGACATCAGCCCCTAGACTGTTTACCAAATTACTGAAACCAATTCTGGGGCTGCTAAGATCTCAAAATCACATAGTCATGGCATATTTGGATGACATTTTCATCTTTGGAGTCACCAAAGAATTGGCAGAAGCAAGAGTCAAGGCAACCAAAACCCTGTTTGAAAAACTTGGGTTCCTAATCCATCCAGTTAAATCAAAATTAACTCCTACCAAGGTAATTAATTACCTAGGATTTACTATCAATACAGTAACAATGTTGGTGACTTTGCCTAAAAGCAAACAACAAGACTTGAGGAAAGCCTGCAATGATCTGATAGAAAAACACAAACCAACTATCAGACAAACAGCAAGTGTTATTGCCAAATTGGTAGCTGCCTTTCCTGCAGTACGCTACGGACCTTTGCATTACCAGCATTTACAGCGGGCAAAGGAACGAGCATTGAAATTGCATGCAGGTCAGTTTGGCAACTCAATGCGGTTACCAGCTGAAGCCATTATTGAACTACAGTGGTGGATGGCAAACATAAGACACAGCTCAAGAAAAATCTTACTTGAGAGCCCATCAGTGTTTCTCCAAACCGACGCAAGCGGTTTAGGATAGGGAGCCACAAACACAGTCAGGAGCTGTGGAGGCAGATGGAATGAGCAAGAGTCTACTATACTCCAACTATATGGAATCAATTACCTAGAATTGTTGGGGGCACAATATGGGCTCAAGCCTCTCTATAACAACATGCAACATGTGCATGTTCAAATTCAGATTGATAACACTACTGCAGTAGCATATATCAATCACATGGGTGGTGTAAAATCAGTATCCTGTGAGATTATCTAACCTCATTTGGCACTGGTGCATCGAGAGGGATATTTGGGTCATGGCAGTATATCTACGAGGAAGATATAACACGGTGGCAGATGCAAGGTCACGAATGTTTAATGACAATGTAGAATGGATGTTGAATCATACGGTATTCAATGAAATAACTATACGATTTGGCACTCCAGATTTGGATCTGTTTGCATCTAGATTAAACCATCAATTACCCAGATATGTGTCCTGGGAGCCGGACCCAGGAGCAGAGTCAGTGGATGCTTTTTCTCTAAACTGGGGAGGAATGTATATTTATGCTTTCCCAGCATTCTGCCTCATAAACCGATGCATGACTAAAATCAAGCAAGACAAAGCCACAGGCATTTTAGTAGTACCAGATTGGCCTACACAAGCCTGGTTCCCGAAAATATTGGGGACCATAGTCCAGCCATTAATGGTTGTACCTAAGAGGAGAGATCTCCTAGTAAACCCAGTTTCAGGGAGCAACCATCCACTTTCTGACCGGATTAATTTGTTGGTTTGCAGATTCTGAGGAGGCCATTTCAAGACATTGGATTATCCGAACGAACTGTGGATGTCATCACAAAGGCATGGAGGGACAGTACCAAAAAACAGTACGCCACTCATATTCAGAAGTGGGAAGCTTTCTGCCATGCAAACGATATAGCATACAACACAGTTCGGATAACGGATGTCTTGGAGTTCCTATCAGCCCTGTACTATGATTATAAATTAAGTTATAGCGCAATCAACAGTGCCAGATGTGCACTATCCTCCTATCTGACACTGGAGGCAGGGCACGGGCCAATAGGAGCGCACCCCTTCGTAATAAAATTCATGAAGGGAATTTACAATTCGATACCCCCAAGGTCTAGGTACACGGATACATGGGATGTGAGCATGGTACTGATCTTACTTCGTCAGTGGGTACAGCCAATGGCCTTATCTTTGTCAAAACTAACATTGAGAGTGGTTATGCTGATGGCGCTAATAACAGCCCAAAGAGTCCAGACACTACAAAAACTATGACTGGACTACATGACAAGCAATACGAATAACATAACATTCATTGTTAAGGACCTGATCAAACAGAGCAGGCCAGGAATGCCAGGGATGAAGATCCAGTTCCTGGCATATCCAGAGGACCAATGATTGTGTGTGGTAACACATTTACACCACTACCTGAGAGTCACGGAGAACCTCAGAGGCTCAGAACAATCGGTCCTCATCAGCCACAAGAAACCACACTGAGAGGTGTCAACACAAACTATCTCCAGATGGTTAAAGGAGGTAATAGTGGTAGCGGGAATAAATACTCATATCTTTAAATCTCACTCCACCAGGGCTGCATCTACGTCGGCAGCAAGAATGATGGACGTGCCCCTTGATGACATCCTAGCGGCTGCAGGATGCGTGAACGAAAGAACGTTCCAGCAGTTTTATAACAAACCCATAATCGGACCAGGGGTATTTGCTCGTGCCATCTTAAGTTCTGTTACCTAGCTTTCCCACAGGTTCGGAGGGGAAGCTAATAAAACATTTATTTTTCTTTATTTTAAAGCATCAGTGTCTTTACTAACTACGTTATGTCTGAATGCTTTAATAATACTCTCATCCATGGTCAATCCATTCAGTTTGTGACGCCTGGATTCGTAACCGGCGTAAAATCACAGAGCTTTGAAATCTTCACGTAGTCACTCACGTGACTCCGAAGTAAAATAGTAAGATTAAACGAGAACTTACCAGTTTGAAGTTTGATCTTGATTTTATGAGGAGTTACGATGAGCGATTACGTGCCCTCCGCTCCCGCCCTCATATTATCAAGGTCATATGGAAGTTCTAGTTTTTTCACAATCTTCCTATTCTCAGGTCTTCTTTGTTATCTGTGATTTAACACCGCTGCTTTGAAGATTGACGCGCACGCAGACGGACGGCCCTTCTTCACGTAATCGCTCATCGTAACTCCTCATAAAATCAAGATCAAACTTCAAACTGGTAAATTCTCGTTTAATCTTACTATTAACCAACAGAAATTCAACAGATGTTAAGAAAATCAAGGAAATTATGAAACCAGGGTAGTTGATGTTATCTATTTGGGCTATAATAGGATTTTGATACAATCCCACATGGTCGGCTGCTCCAGTAGGTTAAGGCACAAAGGATTTGCGCTGTTTTGGCAAAATCTCAGTTGAGAATGCAAGTTTATAGGTTCACAAGGCATAGAAGGTAGCAGGTAGTAACAGGGCTTTCCTGAGGGCAGATCTGTAACAAGTGCTGTATTGCGGGGATTGGAGCTGGGACCTTTGTTGCTTGTCATGTGTGTAAATTACTTGAAACAGGATTTAAGAGAAATAGAAGGTAGCGCAGAGCAGCACAAGAACAAGCCCTTCAACCGAACATTTTTGCACCAAAAATGATGCCAAGCATATCCCTTACCTACCTGCATGTAATCCATATCCCTCCATTCCCTACATATCCAAAAGCCTATCCAAAACTATTAAATACTACTATCATATCTAATTTAACCACCACCTCGAGCAGTGCATTCCACTCCAGTCCTCAAACAACTTCACTGGCTTTGCATCTCCCACCGGATCACCTACAAAATCCTGATCCTCACCTACAAAGCCCTCCACCATCTGGCCCCCCCATATCTCACTGACCTCCTCTCCCCCTACCAACCCTCACGGTCCCTCAGATCCACATCAGCCAGTCTCCTCTCCATCCACAAGTCCAAACTCCGCAGTTTTGGGGACAGAGCCTTCTCCAGGGCAGCTCCCAGGCTCTGGAACTCCCTCCCCCAACTGATCCGCAATTCCGTGTCCCTCACCATCTTCCAGTCCCGCCTCAAGACCCATCTCTTCACCTCTGCCTATCCTTAGCCCCACGTCCCTCTCCCTTTTCATCTGTGCTTGAATTGCCTCATATTGTGTTTTGTATTGAATTCTGTATTTACTTTGTGTACTAGTCATGTCTCTACTATTTATTTCATTCCCCTTACATGTTTTTCCTCTACCTGCTAAATTTTTGTAAGGTGTCCTTGACACTCATGAAAGGCGCCCATAAATAAAATGTATTATTATTATTATTATCTTCCCTACGTATCTACACCTCTCATAACTGCCAGCATTCCAGAGAAAGCAATCCAAATCTGTCCAACCTCTCCATGTAGCTAATATCTGCTTATCCCAACATCATTTGGATAAACTTCCTCTGCACCCTTTCCAAAGCCTCCGCCACCTTCATCTAAGGGGGCGACCAGAACTGCATGCAACACTCCAAATGTTGCCTAACCTAAGTCCTACAAAGATGCATCATGACTTCCTGACCCTTATACTCAATGCCACAACCAATACAATTCGGCACACTATTTGCTTTCTTCACCAATTGTGTTGCCACTATCAGGGAGTTATGTACTTGGACCCTCTCATCCCTTTGTACATCAATGCTGTTATGGGTCATGCCATTAATTGTATATTTTCCCCTTACATTTGATCTCCCAAAGTGCAGCATCTCTCACTTGCTTGGATTAAACGACCTGCCATTTCCCCGCCCATTCTGTAGTTGATGAAAACCTTGACAGCCGTAATTACAGTCCGTGTCTTCAGCAATCTTGGTGTCATCTGCAAATTTGCTAACCAATCCATCTACGTTTACATCCACGTTGTCCATAAATATAACAAACAGCAGAGGTCTCAGCACAAAGCCCTACAGTACACCGCTGGTCACAGATGTCCAGCTTGAATATTGTCCTTCCACCACAAACCTCTGTCTTCTATGAGTAAGTCAGTTCTGAATCCATACGTGCATGCTAATCTTCTGGATCAGCCTACCACGGGAGACTTTATCAAATGCCTTACCAAAATCCGTGTAGACAACATCCACCTCTTTGCCACCTCCTCAAAAAACTCCATCAAATAAGCAAGACATAACCTCCCATGTACAAAGAAGCCATGATGCGGACTGTCCCAAACTAACCCAATGTCTTCCAAATGGGAGTAAATCCTCTCCGAAAGGATCTGCTCCAATAGCCTCCCTATCACTGATGTTAGGTTCACCAACCAATAACTTCCTGGATTTTCTCTAGTTTAGTTTAGTTTGGAGATACAGCGGAAACAGGCCCTTCAGCCCACCGAGTACATGCCGACCAGCAATCCCCACACACTAACACTATCCTACACACACTCGGGGCAATTTACAATTTTACCAAACAATTAGCCTACAAACCTGTACGCTGAAGTGTGTGAGGAAACTGGTGCTCCTGGAGAAAATTCACGCAGGTTATGGGGAGAACGTACAATCTCCATACACCAATAGTCAGGATCGAACCCAGGACTCTGGTACTGTATGGCAGCAACTCTACTGCTGCGCCACCTTCTACTTCCTTTTTTTTGATACACGCACAATGTTAGTTACCCTCCAGGGCCTCAACTGTGGCTAGAGAAAATGCAAAATTTTCTATCAAGACTCCCACAATCTCTTCTCTTCCCTCGCTCAATACCTTGGACAAAACCCATCATGTCCTGGGGATTTATCCACCTTAATGCTCTTTAAGAGCCTTAACATCTCCTCCTTCTTACACTCAAACTGCTCTTGCATATTAGTATTCTCCACACTGATCTCACTGTCCTCCATGTCCTTCCCCTTAGTGAAAACTGATGCAAAGCACTAATTCAGTGCCACGCCTATATCCCTAGACTCCAAGCACAAATTCCTACCTTTATCCTTGAACGGTCTACCTGCTCCCTGGTTCCCCTCTTGTTTTTAATATAGGTATAAAAATGTAGGGCGTTGCATTAATTCTACTTGCCTGAGTAGAAATTAATTCTACTTGCCAGAGTAGAATTAGCTCTTCTAATCATCTGCTTTCATTCTTTCCTCCTTCCTTGATATTCCTCAATAGGCCCTATCTGATTCCATCATCTTAAACCTATCATGCGCTTCCTTTATCTTTTTAATCAAATTTACAACATCTGGTCATCCATGACTAGTAATTTTCCATCCTTACCACCCCCTCCTTACTGGAACATGCTGGGTTCTGTACTCTGATCAACTGGACTTTAAACACCCACAAGTCAAATTTGTACTTATCCAGTAACAATTGCTCCCAGTTCCTGACAAATCAAATTGTACTTAGCTTTACTCCAATTTAGCACTTTACACAAGGCCCAGCCATCTCCCTTATTCAAAACAACCTTAAACCCTTTGGAGTTGTGATATCTATCCCTAAAATGCCCGTCCACTGAAACATCAGTTACTTGGCCAGACTCGCTTCCCAACACAAGGTCCAGTAGGTTCACTTCTCACCTTGACCTATCCACATACTGTTTAAAGAAATCCTCATGGAGTCTTAACAGTGTGGGAGAAAACCAGAGAACCCGGAGAAAACCCACACAGGTTACGGGGGAAACATAAAAACTCCATACAAACAGCACCTGCACTCAGGAGCAAACCCGGGCATTTGGCACTGAAAGGCAGCAACTCTACCACTGTGCCACTGATGTTAAATATGGGTGTTGATGGGTGTTAAGGGTGTTAATTAGGTTTGTGTATAGGTAACAACAATTGAATCATCACAGAAACAGATATAATCAGAAGTTTTATATGCAGCTCATGCTTGTGCACTCATAACTTGTTATTTGAATATGTTTGTTTTGTCATTATTTGTCTCCCCAAGGTGACTTTTGTTTTAAGGCAAGATTGAAATCCATTACTTTCAATCTTTTGTAATATATGATGTACTCTAGTCACTGATGTTTCGTGAAATTAGTTTTGTATGGATGAAAGAAATGGATCAAGTTGCATTTGATGGGCTTCCTGCTGTGCTTTATTCTATTCTGTTCTGTTTTGCTGACAGTGTGGTTTGCAAAATAAAGCTGCAATGATCCCTTTTTAATCAACACAAGAAGTGGGGACTGGCTGCTGCTTGATGCCTGCATAATGCTTCCGGTTAATAACAACCCAGCAAGCATCAAGTGCTAATAACAAACTGAGAATTTCACAGGACATTTCACAGCACAAGCAATCAAACCACCAGGGCGACTTACAGTGATGCTTAATGATTAACACATGGAGATGACCAATCTGCAATTCATGTGTTTCAAGAAGACAGCTTACATTCATTGAAATGAAGGAATAAGTTCTGTTCACAGAGTGCAGTGGCTCGGCTTCAACTGCAAGTTACTCCAAGTTACTCCTTTAGCCATCTCCATGATCTGGCATGAATCATTGAGTTAGTTGTCATTCCGCTGGGACCTCTGGAGAGCACCCCCAGAGCAGGGTGACATGATAAAGCCACTCGTCCAGTGAGGGGCTCCAGGTTCCACATGTCCCGTCTGACACAGAAATGCATTTCTAAGGAAATGGTGGGAGAAATTTGTATGAAGGAACTGCAGATGCAGGTTTATACCGAAGATAGAGACAAAATGCTGGAGTAACTCAACGGGTCAGGTATCATTTCAGGATAGAAGGAATGGGTGAAGTTTTTGGTCTCTACCTGCCATTCCTTCTCTCCAGAGATGCTGCTAAGTTACTCCAGAATTTTGTGTCTATCTGCGGAGAGAGAGTTGGACTACTCTGCCTGCAGCTGTTAATATCTTCATCTCTGGGTTATTCCAGATTAGTAACATATCCTAATTTACTACCTTGAGGTATCTCATGAGAAAGTTGTGGTGGCCGATTGGGAAAGGGGGAGATGCAGCGAGACCTGGGTGTCATGGTACACCAGTCATTGAAGGTAGGCATGCAGGTGCAGCAGGCAGTAAAGAAAGCGAATGGTATGTTAGCTTTCATTGCAAAAGGATTTGAGTATAGGAGCAGGGAGCTTCTACTGCAGTTGTACAGGGTCTTGGTGAGACCACACCTGGAGTATTGCGTACAGTTTTGGTCTCTAAATCTGAGGAAGGACATTATTGCCATAGAGGGAGTGCAGAGAAGGTTCACCAGACTGATTCCTGGGATGTCAGGACTGTCTTATGAAGAAAGACTGGATAGACTTGGTTTATACTCTCTAGAATTTAGGAGATTGAGAGGGGATCTTATAGAAACTTACAAAATTCTTAAGGGGTTGGACAGGCTAGATGCAGGAAGATTGTTTCCGATGTTGGGGAAGTCCAGGACAAGGGGTCACAGCTTAAGGATAAGGGGGAAATCCTTTAAAACCGAGATGAGAAGAACTTTTTTCACACAGGGAGTGGTGAATCTCTGGAACTCTCTGCCACAGAGGGTAGTTGAGGCCAGTTCATTGGCTATATTTAAGAGGGAGTTAGATGTGGCCCTTCTGGCTAAGGGGATCAGGGGGTATGGAGAGAAGGCAGGTACGGGATACTGAGTTGGATGATCAGCCATGATCATATTGAATGGCGGTGCAGGCTCGAAGGGCCGAATGGCCTACTCCTGCACCTAATTTCTATGTTTCTATGTTTCTATGTCACAGAGTTGTATGATATGGAAACATCCCCTCATCTTTACACACCAGCCGTCATGCACTCAAATCCAACACTAACCATATTTTTATTCTCCATTCATTCCCATTAATTCGTTCCCAGAATCTATCTTCCACTTGCACACAAGTCACAATTGACAGTGTCCATTTAACCAAACAAACTGCACATCTTTGACTTGGAGCACCCAGAGGAGCAGGGAGAAGGCACAGACACCACACAGGAGGTCAGGATTGAACCAGGATTCCAATTGTATGGAACAGTGTTGATACCTTTAATCACAGTGGGTTTTGCATTCTTTGATCCTTACCACTGACACCATGTATGGAGAGATTAAATTCAAGAGCAGAAGAATACATGCAGATGTAGGTTAAGTGACACAGGCCTTCTCTGCTGTTTTATACATTCATGGTTAATAACATACTTCATGCCAATTTTCCTTATCAGTCTACAGGCTTTATCAAGGGCTTGTTCCACTGTACGAGGTAATTCAAGAGCTCCCCCAGGTTTAAAAAAAAATCAAACTCGTGGTAAGCACGTAGAATGTACGTAGCAGGTACGTGAGAGCTTGGGGCGTCTCTTAGCGGCTCATAACGCTAACGGCAGGTACTCGGGAAACGCAATAAGCTCGTGAAGACTTGTGAAGATTTTTCAACATGTTGAAAAATGTCCACGAGAGCCTCGAGTACCTACGAGCGGCTATTACCGTAATTTTCCGAGTTCGAATCAGGGGAAACGCGGGAGAACTCTTGAATTAGCTCGTACAGTGGGACAGGCCCTTAAGGTGCTGGTGAAGCCACGTTTGGAATATTCTGCGCAGTATTGGCCCCATATCTGAGGAAGGGTGAGCTCACCTTGACGAGGGTTCAGAAGAAGTTCATGAGCATGATGCTTGGATGTGTTTAGGAGTGTTTGATGGCTCTGGGCCTGTGCTCATTTGATTTCCTTGACAGTTCTAGCTTAAACAGTTGACGTTGACAATTCCTCATTTTATGAGCACATTGGTTCTCTCTTCCTCCACATCAGCCATTGTGATTTCTTTACAAAGCTGAAGATGATTTCAAGTATAGGAAGGAACTGCAGATGCTGGTTTAAATCAAAGATAGACAGGGGTAGTAACTCAGTGACATCAGATAGCATCTCTGGTGAAAAGGAATACGTGATGTTTCGGGTTGAGGCCCTTCTTCCTTTTCTCCACGGATGCAGTCTGATCTGCAGACTGTGCGGTTCCCGGAGGTTGCAGGTGGTTGCCAGAGGTTGCAGGTAGTGGAAGCAGGTAGGGAGACTGACAAAAACCTCCGAGAACCTCCGGGAACCGCACGGAAACCTTGGTCACCAGAGTCGCCAGAGGTTTCTGTTCAGGTTTCCTAAGTGGGACAGGGGCATTACTCCAGCTATTTGTGTCTACTGAAGAATCTTTCACGTCACCGAGTCTTGCTGTGAGAAATTTAGCCAACCTTCCCCTGCTTGTTCTATTGTGTGAAATTTTGATTTCTATTAGGGGTGGCACTGTGTTGCTGCAGCTTATAGAACCGCTGGAGACTCAGGTTTCATCTTGCAGGCAGTTTTTACATTCTTGCTGTGACCACATGAGTTTCCTCCATGTCCTTCAGACTCCCACTACATCCCAAAGAAAAGTAGATTGATACGTTAATTGGCTGCTGTACATTACCTGGTGTGTAGGTGAGTGGTAGAACTGATAACGATCTGGAGAGAATAGGAAGGAACCAGCAGGTGCTGGTGTACACTGAAGATAGCCACAAATTGCTGGAGTAACTCAGCGGGACAGGCAACGTCTCTGGAGAGAAGGAATAATTGACGTTTCGGGTCGAGACCCTTCTTCAGAGAGAATAAAGTTAGATTAGATTAGTATAGGATTAGCATAAATGGGTGGTTGATGGTCAGTGTGTACTTTGTGGGCCAAAGGTCCTGTTTTCATGCTGTGTCTCTCAATTTATTTATTGAACAGTAATTTGCCAATTTGCTGCTGACTTTAATTCGCTTTGATATTTTCTTTAAAATTATAATCTGGTGAATAAATCTTGGATGCCGTACTCCATGTTTAAATAAATGTCAAGCTAATTCTGTCTATTTATTTGCTAGTCCCTATTATCTACATAACAAGACATAGAGACACATCCACTCATCCCAGAGTATAATTGCACTGCCTAGCTAGTTAAGGGGACCTGACCTATTAAAATAAATTGCACATGTCATTAAGCTTTGTCAATATGATTGTTCAGCTTCAGTGGACCTTTAATTTCCATGCATAAAGAAGGTTTCTCCTTGGATAGACAAAAAATGCTGGAGTAACAGCGAGACAGGCAGCATCTCTGGAGAGAAGGAATGGGTGATGTTTCAGGTGGAGACCCTTCTTCAGACTTTTTTTTTTCTGTAGAAGAAGGGTCTCGACCCGAAACATCACCAATTGCTTCTCTCCAGAGATGCTGCTTGTCCTGCTGTGTTACTCCAGCATTTTGTTTCTCTTCGGTGCCAACATCTGCAGTTCCTTCCTGCACAAAAGTATACCCTTATCAGTTTTGAAAATCCCAATTGACTTGGAGAGAGTGGTTAGGTTTCTCGTACTTTTTTGTAGTAGGAAATAGTTCCTAACATTGATCCCCACTCACCTAAATATAATATGCCCGGAATTTTTTTTCCTTTTTATTAATTCCTTATTTATCCTGTCAAATCCTTTAATCCTTTATGTTCCCAATGTTGGGCGAATGTTCCCAATGTTGGGCGAGTCCAGAACCAGGGGCCACACTTAGAATAAAGGGGAGGTCATTTAAGACTGAGATGAGAAAAAACGTTTTCACCCAGAGAGTTGTGAATTTATGGAATTCCCTGCCGCAGAGAGCAGTGGAGGCCAAATCACTGGATGGATTTAAGACAGAGTTAGATAGAGCTCTAGGGGCTAGTGGAGTCTAGGGATATGGGGAGAAGGCAGGCACGGGTTATTGATACGGGACGATCAGCCATGATCACAATGAATGGCGTTGCTGGCTCGAAGGGCCGAATGGCCTCCTCCTGCACCTAATTTCTATGTTTCTATGTAATCATATCAATCGTCTTAAGTAAGTGCAATGGCACTCTGACTTGGTCAATAAATAATATGGAGACATATGAAGAAGTGTGCATGAGTCTAGTGAATGACAGCAAGCAATTTTCTGTGCAGATCAACCAAACCATGATCTGTAAAACCTACATTTTGTGGCACTGCAGATCAGAGTAGGTCCATTAAAATAAATATGAATTAAATATGATTTACCTTTCCCTATAAACCAAGCGTTTTTAAAAAAACACTTTTCCACTGCAAAATGTCATCCATATTACATTAATGGGATAACCGCAGGATTTTTTCTGCACTTAAGGTTGTCTGAATACATGTCTCCAGTTTACAGCTATTGGGAAAATATGTCCCTGTATTAAAAATATCAAATCACAGCAGGTGAAATGGCTGGTGAAGATACTTCAGAGGATAGGATCAGCCTTCTCAACACATTGCAATAATGAATCCAAATACACATGGACATAAATATGACAACTGGATGTGTTGCTGTTCCCACCTTAAGATCATAACCGGAGATTGTTTGAAATAAGATGCGATGAGATAAAGGCGCTTCTACTTGCATGCTCAAAGGGATCATCCTAATGCCCCTGTCCCACGATGCGAGTTCACCCAAGAGCTCTCCCGAGTTTAAAAAAAAATCAAACTCGTGGTACTTCATCACAAGTATATTTTTACTAATGGAAATATTTCACACTGTTGAAAAAACGTCTTGAGTTTCTGTGTTTCCTGAGTACCTGCCGTTAGCATTACGAGCCGCAACGAGATATCCACGAGCTCCGACGTACCCGCTACGTACATTCTACGTACTTACCACGAGTTTGATTTTTTTTAAATCTCGGGAGAGCTCTTCGCTGAACTTGCATCGTGGGACAGGGGCTTAAGGACTTAAGGATAAAAAAAAGATTAGAGTGATAATTTGATGAAACTGTCATCCATTAAGACGTGACATATTTAGAATCTAAGAATTTGTGTAACTTTAGTTGAGTGCAGAAACAAAGCAAGCTGAATTAGGAGATACAAGAGACTAGATGCTGGAATCTTGAGCAAAATAACAAACTGCTGGAGAAACTCAGTGGGTCCAGCAGCATCTGTGGAGGGAAAGGGACAGAAGATGCCCCGGGTCTGGGCCATTTTCCAGACTGACCCTTTCATTAGGAATCATTTTGGAATCGGATTTGTATGTTTCATTCACAGAATTACATTTACAGGTTTAATGATATCTGTGCACTTTTTGTAGCTTGCTTTTAAATGAGCCAAAATAAACAGACTACTTTCCACAGCCAAGAGTGCAAGCAATGTAGAATCTTCATCCCAATCTGATACATGGCCCAAAATATATTAAACATAAAAATAAAAAGAGATCCAACAAGTGTACTGAAAAAGTGAAGCAATATTCAGTTGTAGGCATAGACCAATCTGAGGTGGTCAAAGGCAATGCAATTATGCTTTGTAAAGTTGACATTTGAAATCTTATTTGACTGTAAAAATGAAAGAGCCACCGTAACCAAACTAGATTCTGGTGAGATCAGATTTTGGGTTTGATTGATATATAGATCGTGTTAAATAAATAGCATGACAGTCATCATATTTTAAATTCTAGATGTACCCTATAATCTATATTAATGAAAGTCTGATCTTGACCAATTCCTGTTGTTCTGTATACTGATTTAAGAAAAAATGCTGCCACTTACGTCTGTGATTTTTGGCCATCTTACTCAGCCCCCTCTGCTGTGCAGGACAAGAGGATCTTTCCTTTCGATGAAAAATAAAAGAGTTATTAGTGTTTAAAAAATGTTGAGATTCTCTCTCCTGAAGGCCACGCCCTTTACAGAGGAACTATAACACCCGGAAGTGTTCAGTGCCTCTGTCAGTCTCTGCAAGAAGGGGGAGCGAGAGGGTCACATCTCTCAGTCTGAGCTGTGAATAACACTGAACACATGTCTACTAAACTGTGAGTGATTAATGTGGTTTGAAAATATAGTTGCTAAAGCAGTGTTGCCTTTGCTAAAGCTGCTGTGTTGCCTTTGGTTTGGAAATGCTAAAGCTGTGTTGCCTAATTAAAGTTGCCTTGCCTAATTAAAGTTGCCTTGCCTTCTATATAATTAAAAGTCTAAGTCTCTGCTTGACCACACGGCTCGCTGTTTTAGTGGCCTTGCTTATATTGATTTTTGGATAAATGGTAAGAAACGCTACCTTGCATGCTAAATGGAATTTCAAGGAATAGCCGTGAGCCAACTGTGATTTTTGGCTTGATCTTGCCACTCAGTCCCCACAATCCGATACTAGCCCTCTGGAAACCAGTCCCTTCAGCCCAGATTTTTCCCTTCCCCCCACCAAAAAATATTGCGTTGGTGGACCAGGCCTCCCCTGTGATGCTGAGTTTTCATTAGAGTTTTCTATAAAGTTGTGCTCCAAAATCTTAGTTTGTAGATGGAAGTCTCCTACAGTCAAGGATGCCATGAAGGGGGAGACGCCCTTTCTTATGGGAGGGGGGGGGACTATAGGAGGAGGGGGGGGGGAGAGGAAGGGGAGGTACAGAAGTGTGGGGGGGAGAGTTGAGGGGAAGGGAGGGGGAGGAGTCTCTGCAAGATGGGCAGGAGGAGAGTGGGCACGGCTCGCTGTCTTTAGTTGGACAAGTTATTGCATCCTACATTGAAATGGTATGAAAATGCAACTTTTGAATTTGGTGGCCTTGCATGTAAAAATGTCACCATTAATGGTAAGAAACTGCAAGGAGATGTGACTTTCACACAAATAAATGGCCTAGATACATATCAGCCTACCCATACCCCTTGGTCATGTAATTTCACGTCGTTTCCAGTCACTTACCATTTAAGACTCTCTAGCCAATTGCACCAGACAAAGCCCTACTTCAGGTCATTTATCAATTGCATTGTAAAAATTATGCGCCTACTATGGGAACCAAAAGAATTGTACATGTTTGTTAGTCAGAGGTGAGGTAGCAGGGATTGGAGGTTAGGTCATAAGGTCATAAGTGATAGGAACAGAATTAGGCCATTTGGCTCATCAAGTCTACTACGCCATTCAACCATGGCTGATCTATCTCTCCCTCTTAACTCCATTCCCCTGCCTTCTCCCCATAACCCCTGACACCCTTACTAATCAAGAATCTATCTATCTCTGCCTTAAAAATATCCATTGACTTGGCCTCCACTGCCTTCTGTGACTTGTGTTGTTCTTTATTTCAGAAGTGCAGCAGGGAAAAGCCTGGTAACCACAGGCTGGAGAACCATATGTCAGCAATAGGGAAATTATAGGAGAATATTCAAAGGGAATCGATTAATGTTTATTTGGAAAGGCAGGCACTGATTACGAATAGTCAGCAAGGTTAAAACACGTGGGAGCGAAGGCAAGCTGGCTGACTGGATTCAACATTGGCTCATTGGTAGTGTGGAAGGATGTTCTCTCTGATTGGGAGTCTGTGACTAGCGCACCTCTGGAAACGGTGCCGCTGCTTTTACTGTTTGTGATATATATTATCATCTTGGATGTGAGGAATGGTAAGTTTGTTGATGGAGTGAAATTGGTGCCTTGTAAATGGCAAAGAAGGTTGTTTGAGGCTGCAGCAGGATATGGCAAGTTGGGTGGAGTATTGGCAGACGGAATTTAACCCCAACAAGTACAAAGTGAAGCATTTTTGGAAGTCCCATAGAGCTCGTGCTTATGTGGTGCATGGTAGGTGCGCAGGAATGTTGATGAACAGAGGGCCCTTGGAGTTCTGATCCATAGTTCACTGAAAGTGGCATGATGATGAATAATTTAGCTAGATGATGAACAAGGCATAAGACTTGCTTGCCTTAATAGCTCAGGCCATAAGGTACAAAAGTGGGAACATTGTGTTGGAACTTTGCCAACCACTGGCCGAGGGCTGACCTGATATAAGTATACCAAATTGTGAGAGGCAAATATAATGTAGGTAATCAGAATCATTCCCCCATAATAAGGGGCATCATAAATAGGACATTAGATTACGTGAGAGGATAGAATTTTAAAAGGGGTTTGAGAGGAAAATGATATTTTTCACAAGGAGTGGTTATCTTCTGAAACATGCTGCCAGAGAAGGTGTTGAATTCAGATGCAGTTACTGCATTTTAGAGGCTTTTAGACAAGCACCTGATAGACAAAGCATAGCAAGCATAATGTGAGCAAATGGGATTAGTGTAGATGGGTACAAAGATCATCTTGCCCGAGGTGGGCTGAAGTTTCTGAGCTGTGTAAATCTATAACTCTATAACCCATTATTCACTAACCCAATATCCATCTTACATGTGACCTGTTCAACCCTTATCTTCGTGATTTAAGCTGTCATCTAAATCTTTGATGTGGGAAGGAACTGCAGGTGCCGGTTTACACTGATAACAGACACAAAATGCTGGAGTAATTCAGCGGGACAGGCAGCATCTCTGGAGAGAATGTATGCGTGACGTTTCGGGTCTCGATACTTCAGAAACTTCTTCAAAGAGTGGGGAAACAGGTGGAGGCGAGGGGGGGGGGTGTAAGTGTTTATGTTAGTAAGTTGCCTAAAATAGGATAATTCAATGTTCATGGTTTTAAGATTCAGATTCAGATTCAATTTTAATTGTCATTGTCAGTGTACAGTACAGAGACAACGAAATGCATTTAAGCTACCCATACAGAATATGCTATGCTGTTCCTCCAGTTTGTGTGTAGCAAATCATCTCCCCTGTTCTTTCAATGTAGCTCTTTTTTGCTAGAGGTATTTTTTAGTGTTACTGCTGGATCTGCTTCCATTCCAGACACTATATTCAAGATCATAGTTACTCATGCTGAGTTTTACCACTAATTCTGATTTAAACTGCTGGCATTCAGCCATTTAAATAGTCATGTCCAAGATTTCCAAGGATGCTCTGTGAAGCCTGATAGTTTACAACATCCTGACATATCTTGAAAGCTGCATCTGTTTAGTTGCTCCTTGATTAAGCAGGCCTGAAATCTCCCAAGTCTACTCCGCCATTCAATCATGGCTGATCTATCTCTCCCTCCCAACCCCATTCTCCTGTCTTCTCCCCATAGCCCCTGACACCCATACTAATCAAGAATCTATCAATTTCTACCTTAAAAATATCCGTTGACTTGGCCTCCACAGCTGTCTGTGGCAATGAATTCCACAGATTCACCACCCTCTGACTAAATAAATTTCTCCTCATCTCCTTCCTAAAGGAACATCCTTCTATTCTGAGGCGATGGGCTCTCCCACTAGTGGAAACACCCTTTCCACGTCGACTCTTTCCAGGCCTCATTCATTTATATGGTTTTAATTAAGGTCAGAGAAATTGAAAGTGCTTATATGTTTGATAGCTGGCAGTACTCGATACCCAGTCTCATTGCGCTGTCAAGAGAGATGCGGGGTGGGGACTTTACACACCTCCACCTGACCCCAGTGTCGATCGATGATGCTGTTGACCGCACTGTGTATTGCCAGCGTGATAAGCCATAGTGCTTTAAAATATTTCGTTTTATCGTCTCCGATTCTTATGTCAGTCATTCATGTCTGTGACATGACCAAATCTTCAGCCGTTACAAAATTGCTATTAAATATGAATTGAAAATTATCTTTGGATATAGGAATGAGAAGCAGCAGAGCTCGGCCTCTCAAGCCTGCTCCGTGTTTCGTAAGATCATGTCTGGACTGGACTGAATGTAACTTCAACGCAACAATCCTCCCTCCTCAACACTCATCCCTAGAACACCTGGATAAGAGAGACACCTACGTCTGACTATATTCATAGACAACAGCTCTGCCTTTAATACCATTATATCATTCAAGCTTATCACCAAACTCGTGGGACTTGGAGTCAGCACTCATCTCTGCAACTGGATCCTTCACCTCCTGACCAACAGACCCCAATCAGTGAGGATAGGGGACAAATCATCCTCTACGATAATCCTCAACAGTGGTGTTCCACAAGGATGAGTTCTCTGCTCCTGTCTTTAATCCTTGTACACCCTCGACTGTGCAGCCAACTCTAAATCTAATTCAATTTACTAATTTGCAGATTGTGTGCTGGATATCAAATAATGATTGATAACTCAACAACTAAGTTACAGAGAAAGGTTGAATAAGTTAGGTCTTTATTCTCTGGAGCGCAGAAGGTTAAGGGGGGACCTGATAAAGGTCTTTAAAATGATGAGAGGGATAGACAGAGTTGATGTGGACAAGCTTTTCACTTTGAGAATAGGGAAGATTCAAACAAGAGGACATGACTTCAGAATTAAGGGACAGAAATTTAGGGGTAATATGAGGGGGAACTTCTTTACGCAGAGAGTGGTGGCGGTGTGGAATGAGCTTCCAGTGGAAGTGGTGGAGGCAGGTTCATTGGTATCATTTAAAAATAAATTGGATAGGCATATGGATGAGAAGGGAATGGAGGGTTATGGTATGAGTGCAGGCAGGTGGGACTAAGGGGGAAAAAAAATTTGTTCGGCATGGACTTGTAGGGCCGAGATGGCCTGTTTCCGTGCTGTAATTGTTATATGGTTATATGTTATATGGTTATATAATGGTGAGGTGGAGTACAGGAAGGAGATTGAGAACCTCGTGTTCTGGTGTCGAGGCAACAACCTTTCCCTCAATACAAAGGAGATAGTGATTGACTTCAGGATTCGAAGTGGTACATTTTGGCGCTAAAGTAGAAATGGTTAAAAGCTTTATGTTCCTAGCAGTAAATATCGGCAGCAACTTGTCCTGCATCATCCATAAGCTATGTCCAAGAAAGCACACCAATGCCTGTACTATCTGAGAAGGCTTCGAAAGTTCAGCATGTCCCCAACAACTCTCACCAACTGTGTAGGAAGGAACTGCTGATACTGGTTTACACGAAAGATAGACATGGGAAGATGCAAACTCCCATCGATTGACACCAGCATAATCAAGGATGGGTCACACCTTGAGGTCACAGCCTCTTCTCCCCTCTCCCATCAGGCAAGAGGTATAGAAATGTGAAAATGCACAAGTCCAGATTCAGGGGCAGTTTCTTCCCAGCTGTTATCAGGTAACTGAACCATCCTACCAACAACAACAGAGCAGCCATGATCATATTGAATGGCGGTGCAGGCTCGAAGGGCCTAATGGCCTACTCCTGCACCTATTTTCTATGTTTCTATGTCCTGATCTACTATCTATCTCATTGGAGACCCTCAGACTATCTTTGGTTGTAATTTACTGGACTTTATCTTGCACTATCTTGTTGTTCACGTTATTCCCTTATCATGTATTTATACACTGTGGTTAGTTCCATTATAATCATGTATTGTCTTTCCGCTGACTGGTTTGTACGCAATAAAAGCTTTTCACTGTGCTTCGGTACATGTGGGAATAAACTAAACATTCCTAACTACCCGCACAATCTTCCATCACCTTACTAATTAAGAATCAATCTACTTTTGCCTCTAAAACATACAAGTACTCTGGTCCTTTGAGGAAGAGTTACACAGTTAAGGGCCTGACCTTTACAGTCGACTGCCGCGACCCGTGATAGGTCACCAGAATTTTCAACATATTGAAAATTCTGGTGACCTATCAGACCAATTCCAAAAGACGTGGTCTATGTTTCTGGACCTATTACAAGTATGAGGTGCAATAGTAATTAAAAAAAAAAAAAAACAAATATATAAATAAGTGGTATCAGGACCTGGTAACGGGAGGTAAAATAACAAAAACAGACTTGGTTGGTAGTCCCCTTTCTGCGGAGTTTAATGTTATAATAGAGCGATTGTTTCTATTTTCTCTCTCTTTCTTTTCTAGGGTCTATTTTCTCACTTTACTTCCTTCTCTAACTTCTTTCCTAAGGGGCTTTCTTTTCCCAACACTCTTGCACTTCACGACTCTCTTGCACTTTCTTTACTTTCCTTACTTCTACCTTTTTCTTAAAGCTCAAAAAAAATGAAGCGGTACAAAAAATGTATTAAGATATATGTGTTGTGTATGATTGTAATTTACTGTACTTCTAATAAAAATAAAATTAAAAAAAAAAAAAAAAAAAAAAAAAAAAAGAAAATTCAGGGGCAACCAGAAAGACGCTAAGACTCTTTGGAGACCGCTCACGACCATAGGAGACTTTTCACAACCATACAGGCGACCCCTGGCGACATGTCGCAGGTGACCTCTCATGACCACAGGAGACCTCTCATGACTTCTCACAACCATAGGAGACCTCTCACAACCTATCACGGGTCATGGCAGTCGCCTGTAAAGGCCGCGTAAGTGGGACAGGCCCTTCTGAGAGAAATAGCTTCATCTCATCATATCATAAATGGCCAATCCCATATTTTAAATCGACGGCCCTCATTCAAGATTCCCCCACATGTGGAAGCATCTGCTCTGCATCCACATTGTCAAGAGCCTTCAATATACTATAAGTTTGGATTGTTACTCTCACTCCTTTATTTGCAAGCAGCTACAACCTAGCGTGTCCAATCTTTTCCTCCAAAATAGCCTGCCTATTTCAGGTGAAGGTATACTTATTCTTTTTTTGAACTGTTTCCAACACATTATCATTCTTCCTTAAATTCATAATCAAACACTATAGCTCAAACTCAGGATGTAGTCACACCAATACCATATAAGCCTGAAGCAAAACCATCCTATTTTTGTAAAGTATTCACCTGGCAATAACCAATAAATTGAAGAATATTTGAATTCTGAAGGCTCCCAACTAGAAACGTCACCTATCCATATTTTCCTGGGATGCTGCCCGACCTTCAGAGTAACTCCAGCACTTTGTGTCTTTCTTCAACAATAAATTCTATTTGTTTTCATAATTACTTACTGTACTTGCATAACAATGTTTCGTGAACAATAGACTTAGAAACCCAAATCTTTTACCTCAGAAATCTGCAATCTCTCACTTTTTGCATAATCCTTCTTTTATTTTCTGCATTTCACATTTCCACATATTATACTGCAGATCTTGCTGAACGACTATCTTCCTCATTGGTGACCCTCGGACTATCCTTGATCGAACTTTGCTGGCTTTATCTTGCACTAAAAGTTATTCCCTTATCTATTCACTGTAATGGATCGATTGTAATCATGTATTGTCTTTCTGCTGACTGGTTAGCACGCAACAAAAGCTTTTCACTGTAGCTCGGTACATGTGACAATAAACTAAACTGAACTGAACTGAATCTTTAATAAAAACAGAAAATGCTGGAAATACCCACAGCATCAGAGACCTGGGTTCTATCCTAACATTGGTGCTGTGTGTGTGGACTCTGCACATTTCTCCCTGGGACTGCAAGGGTTTCCTCCAGGTGCTCCAGTTTCCTCCCACATCCCAAAGACATGCGGGTCTATAGGTTAATTGGCCGCTGTAAATTGCCCCTTGCATGTCAGGAGTGAATGCAAAAGTAGGATAAGATCGAATGAGTGTGAATGGATGATCAATAGTTGTGAGCTCAGTAGGCTGAAGGGCCTATTTCTATGTTGCATCTATAAACTAAACTCCACTGATAAGGCTGCAAAGAGAAGGTAGACAAAAATGTTGGAGATACTCAGCGAGTAAGGCAGCATCTATGGAGTGAAGGAAATAGGCGACATTTCGGGACCTCCTCCGTGGCCAGAGTGAGGCCCACCATAAATTGGAGGAGCAGCACTCATATTTCACTTGGGTAGTTTACACCCCAGCGGTATGAACATTGACCTCCAATTCCTGGTAGTCCCTGCTTTCCCCTCCCCTTCCCAGCTCTCCCTCAGCCCACTGTCTCCGCCTCTTCCTTTTTCTTCCCGCCTCCCCCACTCTGGACATCAGTCTGAAGAAGGGTCTCGACCCGAAACGTCGCCTATTTCCTTCGCTCCATTGATGCTGCCTCACTCGCTGAGTTTCTGCAGCATTTTTGTCTACCTTCTATTTTCCAGCATCTGCAGTTCCTTCTTAAACTCAGAGAATAGAGTCAACATTTCAAGTCAAAGATCATTCATCAGAACTGGCAAGCAGATGAAAGGAAGGGTGGGGAAGGGGTTATATCTGGTAGGATAAAAGCAGAGAGTCCTTGTTATAAGGTCAATGAGTGAATAAGAGCAATTGGAGAACTTGAACATAGACAAAATAGTGTGGAAGATGCAAACTGCAGAGCAGGAAGAGATATCTGGCCGGTTAGTCTGGGCATGTCCTCTTCTCCCATATAAATAACAATAAAAGGGGGGAAAATAACTAAACAAGCTAAATTAATATCACAGATAGAGGACTGATACAGACAGGAATCTGGTTACCTGAAACTGTAGACTTCAATATTCAAAGTCCAGACGGATGCAACATACCCCAACAGAAAATAAGATGTTGTTCCTCAAACTGTAACAGACAGAGTGGGAGCGGGACGAAGAATTAATTGGCAGCCAGCAGATGCTCTAGCTCACACCTGCGGACTGAATACAAGTTCCTTAGATCCTTATCACAGTTTATTTCCTCCTCCCCCATCAATGTTGTGTCACCAGCAACATTACTAACCATGCCTTTGAGGTATTCATTGCCTGTAAATACATTAAGGATCAGCACTAAAGCCAAAGGCCCACTACTACTGCTATCAGAAGATAGCACCTTTTTACCCATTCTTTGATTCCTCTTAGCCAGTGTAGGAGGGAACTTTGTGCCATTTTTTGCTAAACCCATACTCTGTACCTGGCTTTTACTCAGACAGGCACAAACACAAAATAAAACAACCTACATCAATATGGAATCTACTCCTCCAACTATGGGTGTTAAAATGAAAAAATACTCACGCGATTAGGATCCACATTGTTGATGGTTGTTCTGTGTTGTACCCTGCAGTCAATTTGCTACCCTTCTCTCCTGCATTGTAATTATTTTAAATTTGCTGACGTCAGCTTTGGTATGGCATCTTATCAAGCAACTTCTCAAATTTTAGTACATCTATCAGTTCTCCTTTGTCCACAGAACATGTTACTTCTTGAAAGAACTCTGATAAATAGGTCAGACACGATTTTACGCTCACAAAAACAGGTTGACATTGCCTCTTTACGCTGATGTTTGTTTCTTTGTGTGCAGTTATAACATCTGTGATAAAACCATCTAACACTTCTCCTATTTGTTCTTAAATTTAATTTCCTCTGAGCCCTATTTTCTCTCAAGCGAACATCTGTCAATAAATGAAGAATGACCTCTGACATTGCAGTAAATCAATTCTGAAGCGTATATCCTTCCTAGATCCGAATACTGGAACACAACCATTTTGCTTTATTCTTGCGTCCGTAAAATTTAAAATAACATCATCAAACGTTGTCATTAGCACCAATCCTTCAGTACATTCCTTCACCGCTCTCATTGGCTATTCATGGTCTGGAGACTTTTTCAACACTGAGCTCTCTGATCCAAGTGCTTTAATTTGTACCTTAATATCATCGTTCATTTGCTCCTCTAATTCATTACATTTTTACATAAACTCCCTTGCATCCACCAGTTCATCATAAACTGTCACATGTGTCCAATTCCACACAATGGGATCTCACCTGTCGCTTTTGTTTTTGCTGACCTATTTTGTCCCCTATTCTCTAAAGTGTCTAATTTATGGATTCTCGACTTTATCTTTCATGTGATCCTTGTTCACCAGTCTGATCCTGCTCTATAATCCTCTTTTTCTCTTTATGGGTTTTCAACGCTCAAACTCTGGTCTCTTGTGCATTCCCCTCCTCCTTCTTCCAACTGCAATAGCTGCTCATTGTCACACCCCAATTCACACCATTATCCTTCCAGTTAACTGCTTCTCCTCTCCACTAGCCTTTCGCTTTGGTATCTGTATCTTGTCTCAATGGACAATTATCTGGTCTGATTTCACCTCTGAGAAATACCTCAAATGGTTTCTACATTAAAATAACTAGGAGGATCCTAGCTTTTGTTGTGGGTTCGGAGTGGCATTATAAATTAAACTACTGAAAAGAGTTGATGAGCAGTCACTCCCTGCATGCATAAATCCTTATGCCCAAAGAACAATAACTTGCTGGTGTTTAAGAAGGAACTGCAGATGCTCGATAATCGAAGGTAGCCAAAAATGCTGGAGAAACTCAGCAGGCGAGGCAGCATCTATTCCTTCGTTCCATAGATGCGGCCTCGCCTGCTGAGTTTCTCCAGCATTTTTTTCTACCGCCAATAACTTGCCGATGTTACTACTCCATATTATCAGTCTTAAAAATTGGTTTTCATTAAGGACAATTTGATGCCTGACATAATAATTGGAAATAACATCATAGCAACTGTATCAGATTAGCAAAGCAATGAGCCAACATTTGTGTTGACAGTTATGGTTTCATTTTGCTACCTAGCAACCACCCATTAGAATCAATCATATCTCACAGTAGGATGAAATTACTAAATCGGCTCTGCTGGAAGAATCTATTGCTTTGAATCCTGATAGTTTTGTTTAAGTGGGAAACTCCTTTAAGTTAGTTGGAAATAAAAATGTAACGTTCTGACGTGCTGAGTTAAAGAGTTATTCCATCAAATGGACTGAATGGTGTTCCTGCTGCTCCGCCAGTTAAACAGCATGTTGTGTTGCTGATATGTGAAACAGTAATGAGCACAAAAATATGGTTTAATTCTTTACTGCACCCTAATTGACAGACTTGGCAATTGCTTTATTCTTGTCACATACATCGTGATCCAGTTAAAAAAAATTGTTTTGAGGACAATCAAGCCCTACGTCACAGCCCATTGTGGGCTCCATCTTTCCTTGATCATCGTCCATTTTTGCATATCTTTCATTCATTTCACTTCACAAGTTATTAGAGTAGAATGAGGCCATTCGGCCCATCGAGTCTACTCCGCCATTCAATCGTGGCTGATCTCTGCCTCTTAATCCAATTTTCCTGCCTTCTCCCCATAATCCTTAACACCCATTTGAATCAAGAATTTGTCTATCTCTTAAAAATATCCACTGACTTGGCCTCCACATCCCTCTGTGCCAATGAGTTCCACAGATTACCCTCTGACTAAAGAAGTTACTCCTCGCCTCCATTCTAAAAGCGTGCCCTTTAATTCTAATTTGTTCTATATCTCTCTATATGACCATCTATATCTCTCGTTTCCCTTTCCCCTGACTCTCAGTCTGAAGAATGGTCTCGACCCGAATCGTCACCTATTCCTTTTCTCCAGAGATGTTGTCTGACCCGCTGAGTTACCCCAGCATTTTGCGCCTATCTTCGGTTAAACCACCATCAACAGTTCCTTATATACATGACTACTTCTGATTGTGCATAAGGGGAAAGGAAACAGACTACAGAATACAGTGTTACTGTTACAAAGAAAGTACAAAGAAAAATAAAAAGTTCCGGGGCCACGATGTGATGGAGGAACAGGATACGTCCGTAGCGAATGAGAGATCTGGACAAAACTTGAAATTGTAAGCATATGTTCTCTTCATCCTAAACACCGCTTCAAAGATAGACACTAAATGCTGGAGTAACTTAGCAAGTCAGGCAGCATCTCTGGAGAAAAGGAATAGGTGACGTTTCTCATCCACCCTTTCCGATCTCCCCATGTGATGTCAAGTGCAATTATTCCATCCAAGCAGAGGTTTAATGGCCTCGCCTCCCCTCTCCTCCCCTCTCCTCTCCTCACATCACTCCCCTCCCCTCCCGTCCCCTCTCGTCCCCTCTCCTCTCCTCTCCTCCTCTCCTCTCCTCTCCTCACCTCCCCTCCCTCCCCTCCTCCCCCCTCCCCCCACTCTCCCCTCCTCTCCCTCTCACTATCCCTCTCCCCCTCCCCTCCCCTCCTCCCCCCCCCTCCCTCTCCCCCTCCCTCCTTCCGTCTCCTCTCCTCTCTCCCTCTCCTCTCCTCCTCCTCTCTCCTCCCTCTCCTCCTCTCCCCTCTCCTTTCCTCTCCTCTCTCCTCTCCTCTCCTCTCCTCCCCTCTCCTCTCCCCCCCCCTCCTCCCCTCCCCTCCCCTCCCCTCCCCCCCCCCTCCCCTCTCCTCCCCTCCCCTCCCCTCCCCTCTCCTCCCCCTCTCCTCCTCACCCCTAATGGCCGTTTCAGGTCAGAATCCGACCTCAGACTCCTACCCGAAATGTCACCTTTTCCTTTTCTCAATAAATGATGCTTGACCCGTTGAGTTACTGCAGTATTTAGTGTCTATCTTTAAGGTGGTGTTTGGGGTGGAGAGAACATCTGCCTGCAATTTGTGTGTATCTTCAGTGTAAGGCAGCATCTGCTGTTCCTTGCTACATACCACCTCAAAAACATTAGCTTTCTCTGGCCTGCTTCCACACAACTGTAATTAAACCCCCTAATCTTGACGTTGTCACCTCTTGATTATAAAGTTCCAGTGCCCTCCGAGTCAACCCCCTCCCACCCGACCACCAAGCCCCATCTAACTCGATCCATTAAGTTAAGATCACATTCCACTCTACCCATCACCTCAAAGGCATTACCTTAAATTCAAAAATTCATATAGTTTTATTCAAACATCTCTGTCCATATACAGGAATTACATTATCTCTTTCACCATTTTATACCCTTTGAAATCTCTGTATTTCTCTAATTCTAGCCTCTTGTTCTCTGGACCCTCACCCCACATCTCTTCCACCTCACTATGACTCTGTAAATGCAAGTTGTGTTTTCTTTCTTTGCTGTGATGAACTATGGTAACCGTGCAGTGCTTCTTGGCACAGGATGAGATAACACCACACAGTTAATATGGTGAAATATTTCAATACAACGTGTAAATCATCAGCCGACAATGAAGCAGATGCCTGTGTCTAAAAATGAGAAACATTTCGGCCTGTGGCTGCACAGTTTCGGTGACCCTAATTGCAATTGTATTGTATTGTACTGTATATCTTTATTGTCATTTTCCTGAGTATTCACATACCCAGAGGAAACGAAAAAACGTTGCTCAATCAGTGTCCATTCAGTGTGCATTAAAAATAAATAGAAATAAAAATACATATATCATGAACAAATTTAACACTCTACTAAACATTCAACAGGTGTTCCGATCGGCAGCGGCACAACAGTGGCTCTGCTGCAGTGTGTCCAGGTTGGTGGTTGGTGCGCGATACTTTGGCAGGGGGCAAAGTCCGTTTATCAGTCTTATAGCCTGCGGGAAGAAGCTGAGGAGCATCCTGCTGGTTTTGCAGCTAATGCTCCTGTACCTCTTCCCAGATGGCAGGATGGAGAATATGTGATGCGATGGGTGGTAGGGGTCTTTGATGATGGAGATGGCTCTGCTGATACATCTCTTCCTGTATATGTCCAGCAGGAAAGGGAGTGGAGCACCAATAATCCTGCTGGCGGTCTTCACAATCCTGTCTAGTTGGTGCCGTTCGTACGCCTTGCAGCTCCCGAACCAGGAAGTGATGCCGTAGGTCAATGTGCTCTCGATTGTCCCCCTATAAAAAGTCCGTAGGTGTGTAGTGGGGAGACCTGCTTTATGTAGTCTTCGGAGAGGGTGTAGTCGCTGCTGGGCTCTCTTGACCAGTGCTGTGGTGTTGGCCGTGGACGTCAGGTCATCTGACAGGTGGGATCCTAGGAACTTCTGATCTTGATTACAGTTTCTGTGGAGTTAGCAGTTTCCTCTACCATGTCAACATGCGTTGATTACGATGTAATACGATACGATGCGATGGAACTTCCTTCATTCATCCCAGGAGTGAAATTTGTCTGCCAACAGTCAAAAAACACAACGAGATACATGAAACATGAAATTAAAGTGACAAATGGAAAGTCCGGGATAGGGGATGTGCAAAGTTTGGAGAGGGTGTGGAGGGGGAAAGGGGGTCGGTCTACCCCACGACAGAAGGGGGAGGAGTTGTACAGTTTGATAGCCACAGGGAAGAAGGCTCTCCTGTGGCATTCTGTGCTGCATCTTGGTGGAACCAGTTTGTTGCTGAAGGTGCTCCTCAGATTGACCAATGTGTAATGGAGGGGGTGAGCAGTATTGTCCAAGATGCTCTGCAGTTTAAGGAGCATCCTCCCCTCCAAGCACATTCTATCGGATATTGTAAATTATCCCTACTTGAGGTGGGTGACAAAAGAATCAGGAGGAGTTGATGAACATTTGAGAGAGAATATATTACAGGGGAAATAAGTGGGAGAACGAGAGAGATGGGCAGTGCAATATTCAGCTTGTAGAGCTGCTGCCTCACAACTCCGGAGACCCAAGTTCATTTCTGACCTTTAGTGCTGTCAAATGCGTGGTGGTGGCACATTTACCCTGTGATTGCATGGGTTTCCCATGCAAGATCCAGCTTCCTCCTACATCCCGAAGGCGTGCAAGTCAGAAATTTAATTGGCCACTCTAAATTATTACAACGCCAACCCATAAGCAATGTGGAACATATTTAGCTTAGGATTTTAATATTTTCCCCGCAGTGTAATTTATAATGCTGGATGAATATATATCTTCTCTGGCAAATTGTTAGAGCCTGAAACTATCAGCCTTAGTCCCCATTATGAGTTGGTTGGTCCCTTATTTTTTTATTTTTTTATTATTCATTTCTTTGACAGCTGTCTCAAACCAAACCATAATTGTCACAAAGAAATAAAAATCAAAAGCCTCAGATGCTAAAAATATGGAATAAAAATGTTTTAAAGTTGGAAGCATTTAGCAGATCGGGTAGCATCTATGAAAAGAGAAACAGCGTTAACATTTTAGGCTCCATCAGAAGTGTTCTGAACTTTGCTGAAACGGATCCACACAGTTTGAGCTCTCAACCACATATTCATGCTACTGAGAGACCATCAATTTCCCACAGCCTTTGCATTGCTCTCTGTCCTTATCACAGCTCATCATTGCTAAACGCTCATCCACCCTTTCCGATCTCCCCATGTGATGTCAAGTGCAATTATTCCATCCAAATAGAGGTTTAATGGCCCCGCCAACTTCAACTTCCAAACCGTGCTGACCATGTTCAACCTCCCACCAAATTCCAGCCATCGTCACCATAATGCTTGCTCATTCACGCTGACCACATTAAATAGCATCTACATTTTATATTTTCTACATGTCTCAAAGAACCTCATGATCTTATATAGAGACATAGAAACATAGAAATTAGGTGCAGGAGTAGGCCATTCGGCCCTTCGAGCCTGTACCGCCATTCAATATGATCATGGCTGATCATCCAACTCAGTATCCCGTACCTGCCTTCTCTCCATACCCCCTGATCCCCTTAGCCACAAGGACCACATCTAACTCCCTCTTAAATATAGCCAATGATCTGGCCTCAACTACCCTCTGTGGCAGAGAGTTCCAGAGATTCACCACTCTCTGTGTGAAAAAAGTTCTTCTCATCTCGGTTTTAAAGGATTTCCCCCTTATCCTTAAGCTGTGACCCCTTGTCCTGGACTTCCCCAACATCGGGAACAATCTTCCTGCATCTAGCCTGTCCAACCACTTAAGAATTTTGTAAGTTTCTAAAAGATCCCCTCTCAATCTCCTAAATTCTAGAGAGTATAAACCCAGTCTATCCAGTCTTTCTTCATAAGACAGTCCTGACATCCCAGGAATCAGTCTGGTGAACCGTCTCTGCACTCCCTCTGTGGCAATAATGTCCTTCCTCAGATTTGGAGACCAAAACTGTACGCAATACTCCAGGTGTGGTCTCACCAAGACCCTGTACAACTGCAGTAGAACCTCCCTGCTCCTATAATCCTATATCCTCCCCTTCCATTCCCTATAATCTTCTTGAGTCAGAGAGCCATAGAGCGTGGAAACAGGCCCTTCAGCTCAACGTGCCCACACCAGCCATCATGTCCCAGTTAATCTAGTCCATCCTGCCTGTGTTTGGTCCATATCCCTCCAAACTTGTCCTATCCATGTACCTGCCTAACTGTTTCTTAAATGTCGATATAGTCACAGCCTCAACTACCTCCTCTGGCAGCTCGTTCCATACACCCACCACCCTTTGTGTGAAACAGTTACACCTCAGATTCTTAAGACCAAGTGCTGTGTAAGATGTCCACACTAGTGAGGTTCTGGCCTTTTGCACCAGTCTGAATGTAATCACTCCACAGCCAGCAGCCTTGATGTCACCTGCTAAAGTCACAAAATCTGGAATTCCTCTCCTAGTACTCGATCACTCTCAAACTCCTGCTCCCTTAGAATTATCTTCAAAACGTATAATCTTCAGCAAACGTTTTGCTCAGTGGCAATTTTCTATTTGGCAGATGTATGCATCTGTGAAACGTTGTTTGTAACCTTGGTACATTAAATTACGTGTGGTTGTTGTATTGTCTGGTGTGAAGAGAAGGCAGGCACGGGATACTGAGTTGGATGATCAGCCATGATCATATTGAATGGTGGTGCAGGCTCGAAGGGCCGAATGGCCTACTCCTGCACCTAATTTCTATGTTTCTATGTTTCTATGAACTAAGGAGCATAGAAATATAACTTCATATGGAGGTGGATCTATTCTTCCATTACTTAGGTTACTCATACTTTCAGTCTTGCTGCAGGGGGACGATAATATTTGCATTTGCCCGCACTCAGAGGCCAAGCTCCAAGGCAACATCGACTCATTCACCAAGACATATAGGATGGGCTTCACATTCAACGTCCTTAAGACCAGGGTCCTTTACCAACCTGCTTCTCTCTGCCCATAAAATCTCACAACAAGACCCTGCAAAACCCTGCACTGATTCTCAGATTTCAGGGGTCATCTCTTGACAAAAAGCAGATATTGATGATGAATTCACCAATGTCTTCGATACACTAACCCAGCCTTTGGTTGTTTGAGAAAAAACGATGTCCACAATATCAGTCCAGACACAAAACGTATGATCTATTATGCAGTAGTGATTCCTGTGTATCCGACTACCTACAACAGCTACATAAGGCATGAGTAACTTTTGTATCCCCTCTATCTCCTTCCCTCCCCCACCCTTGTCCTTGTACTAGTTTCACTGGCATCTTGGTGAGTTCCGTTGTCTGCAAAACTAATTTTCACTTAGCCCACAGCTAACAATGGATTGCTTCCTTGATCGTTGTTACTTTTTTGCATAACTATCATTTCTTTGTTCGATATCTCTCTATATCGCCGTCTATATCTCTCGTTTCCCTTTCCCCGACTCTCAGTCTGAAGAAAGGACTTGACCAAAAACGCCACCCATTCCTTCTCTCCAGAAATGTCCCGCTGACTTAGTTGAGCATTTTGTGTCGATCTTTGGTGAAAACCGGCATCTGCAGTTCCTTCCTACATAAGGAAATTAGTGATGTGTTCATAGATATTCCAAATTAATTGTAAAGATAAGTACCCCGATCCCAGTGCATCCTCTCCCAGGCTAACATCCAGAGCAGGGATGGGGAACCTTTTCATGTTGGAAGGCCGCATTAAGTTAGCTGTAATCTAATAAGGCCGCATCCAAACATTTTTATTTCATTGAATCTTCTTTTACTCTTTGGTAATTTAAATATGTTCATTTTAAGATTAAAATAAATATAATAAAAGACGAACAAAAACATATTAATAATAATAAAAGGATTTGTTTTACAAAATTTGGATTCATTCAAAAGGCCGCACTTAAGGCCGCAGGTTCCCCACCTCTGATCCAGAGCATTATGTTGGCCACATAGAGTTAGCCACAACCCAAATTATAGCGGGGAACCTCTGGCTCGTGACTACTAAAAGCGGAAACACGTGTTGGGATGGTATTGAGCACCTTTAGTCTACTCATTGGGAAGTTGCAGAAGCCGCATTCAACCTCACAATCTCTCCACCTATCCACATCACCCACTACAAAGCCAGGAGTGGAAACAAGAGTGGAAGCAAGCCATCCTTTATGCCAACAGCCTATTTAAGAAGGACATAGGACATAGGAGTATAAATAGACCATTCAACCTGTTGTGCCTGTTTCTTTGTTCCATATCTATTGTTTAATGGAGAATTGTTGGCCGGGGAACAGAGAATTCCCTCCTTTCCTTCAAAACAACCTTCTGGGTATTTTTTACACAACTAATTAGAAGACAGCGAAACAAGTTTTCTGCCTTATCCTTAAAGTCAGCAATTTTAACGATGTAGCAAGGAAGTGCCAACCTAGATCACCCACTCAAACCTTTGTCACAGCGCTTGAAGCCTCACCCTTCTGACTTAGGCATGAATCAGCAGCGGCAGCTGGTTCTCCAGCTGCTCCTCTTTATTGGTTCTATGTTTTTTTCAATACGGAGCAATTTTTCTGGACAAGAAGCAATGAAGGCAAAACATCTCTTTCAACTCGTTTTGACTTTTAAAGTGAATTGCATTTCAAGGTAAAGATTATTCGCTTTACATATTATTTGCTTCATTGCTTTACAATGAGAAAATCAGGTTTGAAAGCATAAACAAAATAGGTGGAAATACCTAGTGGGTCAGACAGCATCTATGGGGAAAAGGAATAGGGGATGTTTCTGGTCGAGACCCTACTTCGGACAGAGAGTCAGGACAAAGAGAAGCGAGAGATAGACACAGTGATATAGATAGATATAGAACAAATGAATGAAAGATAAGAAAAAAAGTAACGATAATAAAGGAAGCTGGCCATTGTTAACTGTGGACAAGGTGAGGACAAGTTGCAGACAATGAGACTCAACAAGATGACTTTGAAGCTGGTACAAAATGGGTGGGGAAGGGATGGAGAGAGAGGCAAAGCAAGGATTACTTGAAGTTAGAGAAATCAATATTCATACCACTGGGTGCAAGCTGCCAAAGCAAAATATGAGGTGCTGTTCCTCCAATTTGCATTTGGCCTCACTCTGACAGTGGAGGAGGGCCAGGACTGAAAGGTCAGTGTGGGAATGGGAAGTAAAGCGTTTAACAACTAATTGTTCAGGCCAGTAACCCATAAACAAAATTCAATCCTCTCTGTGACTTATTTTTAATCAGAAGTCAAAGTCTAATCTTATGGCATGTAATGTTAAGTATAATAAAGAACTGCAGATGCTGGGAAAATCAAAGGTCGAACCAAATTGCTGGAGAAACTCAACGGGTGAGGCAGCATCTAAGGACCGAAGGAATAGATGACGTTTTGGGTCCAGACCCTTCTTCATGTAATGTTATGTTAAGACTTTATACAGGGCAATTGTGTTCCTGATGGCTTTTAAAGTGTCGGCTATGATTATACAGTATAATGGATGAGAGAACTGCTTTCTATCTAGTGTGGGGTGGATCCAAAGTGTAACTCACAGTCAGTTAACCTACATCTACCTTAGTCCATCTGTCCACCTTTTACCTATTTATTTTGCCAGACAGAATTTACAGGTGTAATAAATTGTAACATAGAAAATTGGTGCAGGAGTAGGTCGTTCGGCCATTCGTGCCAGCAGCGCCATTCAATATGATCATGGCTGATCATCCAGAATCAGTACCATTTCCTAATTTCTTCCCATATCCCTTGGTTCCGTTAGCCCTAAGAACGATATCGAACTCTCTCTTGAAAACATCCAGTGAATTGGCCTCCACTGCCTTCTGTGGCAGAGAATTCCACAGATTCGCAACGCACTGGCGGAAAAAGTATTTCTTCATCTCAGTTCTAAATGGCCTACCCCTTATTCTTAAACTGTGACCCCTGGTTCTGGACTCCCCCAACGTGGGGAACATTTTTCCTGCATCTAGCCTGTTCAATCCCTTAAGAATTTGATGTAACTTACAATTAGAATGTTATATCATAGCTTACATCTTGGCAGGCTGAGAGAAATCTGATACCTCGGATACTGAGTGCAGAGATTGGTGCTTACACCTACCCTTGGTGTAAGCAATTGGCCACAAAAGGCGGTGGAAAAATTGAGCGCGATAATGAGAGGCTTAATAAGGATAAATGGTTTCCACTGGCATCAGAGACCAGAGAGCATAAATTTAAGCCAATTTGCAAAAATGGAACATAGGGATACTTTTAATCCTGTAGATTTGTCATGATATGGAATGAAATGGCTGCTAAAATAGCATAAGCAAATTCAGAAATGGCTTTAAAACTATAATTGTATGCATGCACGAAAATGAGTGTCCATTCAAGAGAGGGAAAACATTGCAAAACAAGGTAACAGAAAGCAAGAATTAGTTAAAGTAAAGATAGACACAAAATGCTGGAGAAACTCAGCAGGACAGGTAGCATCTCTGGAGAGAAGGAATGGGTGACGTTTTGGGTCGAGACCCTTCTTCAGACGTTAAATTAGTTAAAGTGGTTGTTCTTACCCTTTTGGTATACTTGGGTCATGGCCAGCAATGAAGAAACACTTGGCAGTGAACAGGTTAAAGAACTCAGGAACAATGGGTTGCATGCCTTATGTACCATAATACATGAGGCATGGCAGTGAGACTTTATTCTCCATGATCAATTTGGTTCTGGAAAGCATGTGAAGGAACTAGTGGGGCAATTCACATTGAAAGATCATTTCGGGTCGTGATCAGGATAACTTTCATATCTGAATGCTTATCATGCTAAAGCTTCAAGCTGAAAGGAGTAAATTGTAAAATGAGCTGCTCACATACCGTCCGATACTTAACCCAAAAGCTTTCCTTTCCACGAATAGGCTTTCAGCTTAATGACTGGACATAGAACATTTGAATATCTTAGAAACATAGAAACATAGAAATTAGGTGCAGGAGTAGGCCATTTGGCCCTTCGAGCCTGCACCGCCATTCAATATGATCATGGCTGATCATCCAACTCAGTATCCCGTACCTGCCTTCTCTCCATACCCTCTGATCCCCTTAGCCACAAGGGCCACATCTAACTCCCTCTTAAATATAGCCACTGAACTGGCCTCGACTACCCTCTGTGGCAGAGAGTTCCAGAGATTCACCACTCTCTGTGTGAAAAGAGTTCTTCTCATCTCAGTTTTAAAGGATTTCCCCCTTATCCTTAAGCTGTGACCCCTTGTCCTGGACTTCCCCAACATCGGGAACAATCTTCCTGCATCTAGCCTGTCCAACCCCTTAAGAATTTTGTAAGTCTTCTATAAGATCCCCTCTCAACTCTCCTAAACAATCTAGAGAGTATAAACCAAGTCTATCCAGTCTTTCTTCATAAGACAGTCCTGACATCCCAGGAATCAGTCTGGTGAACCTTCTCTACACTCCCTCTATGGCAATAATGTCCTTCCTCAGATTTGGAGACCAAAACTGTACGCAATACTCCAGGTGTGGTCACACCAAGACCATGTACAACTGCAGTAGAACCTCCCTGCTCCTATACTTCAAATCCTTTTGCTATGAAAGCTAACATACCATTCGCTTTCTTCACTGCCTGCTGCACTTGCATGCCTACTTTCAATGACTGGTGTACCATGACACCCAGGTCTCGCTGCATCTCCCCTTTTCCTAGTTGGCCACCATTTAGATAATAGTCTGCTTTCCTGTTTTTGCCACCAAAATGGATAACCTCACATTTATCTACATTATACTGCAGCTGCCAAACAGTTGCCCACTCACCCAGCCTATCCAAGTCACCTTGCAGTCTCCTAGCATCCTCCTCACAGCTAAACACTGCCCCCCAGCTTAGTGTCATCCGCAAACTTGGAGATATTGCCTTCAATTCCCTCATCCAGATCATTAATATATATTGGGCGGGAAATAGCTGGGGTCCCAGCACTGAGCCTTGCGGTACCCCACTAGTCACTGCCTGCCATTGTGAAAAGGACCCATTTACTCCTACTCTTTGCTTCCTGTTTGCCAGCCAGTTCTCTATCCACATCAATACTGAACCCCCAATGCCGTGTACTTTAAGTTTGTATACTAATCTCTTATGTGGGACCTTGTCGAAAGCCTTCTGGAAGTCCAGATACACCACATCCACTGGTTCTCCCCTATCCACGCTACTAGTTACATCCTCGAAAAATTCTATAAGATTCGTCAGACATGATTTACCATACAGCACAGGCAACAATCATCCTTCCCATTCATTTCAGACAACATGTTGAAAATCTTGAATCCAACTGCAAGACGATCCTACTACATCGACCCGCTGAGTTACTCCAGCATACCTTCAATTTAAACCAACATCTGCAGTTCTTTCCTACACCTACTACATTGATATTTGATACGTGATCACATACATGAAGCAAAAAAGAAGGGTCTGAAGAATGGTCTCGACCCGAAATATCACCCATTCATTCTCTCCAGAGATGCTGCCTGTTCCGCTGAGTTACTCCAGCATTTTGTGTCTGAAGCAAAAAAACTTAGCATCTCTGTTGAACCATTCAGCTCACCAACAGGATACCCCAGTGTACTTTATACCCATGAACAACTTCAGTCACTGCTATAATAAAGGAACCAGGCCAATCCAAATTTCATTCAGCAAGTTCTCATAAACAACAAAGAACAATGATACTTTTTATGATGCGGATTAAAGGATAAATATTGGCTAGGTTATCAAGAATAACTGATGTGATGCTTTATGAAATAGTGCCACTAGATTATTTATATCCACCTAAGGATTCAAGCAAGTTTAATGTCTTATCTGAAGGCATATCATTGGTGAGGCGGCTAGCAGCTGAACCATATCATGGCCTACATTAAGGCAAAGCAGAACTTGCAATGTCTTCACATTTTCACATCTATCTCCACTGTCACACTTCAATCGATCAGTCAATCAATCAATCAATCAGACTTATTCATCACATACACAATGAAGTGCAGCGAAATGAACTTGCCAGCAGCGGTACAATAAAAATATAACACACAATACACAATAAAATTGAACACAAACATCCACCGCAGCATTCCTCACTGTGGTGGAAGGCACAAAGTGCAGTCAGTCCTCCTCCATTGTTCTCCCGTGGTCGGGGCCATAAACCTCCATAGTCGCCACTGCGGGCGGCCAGATGTACAGGCCCTCTCTTCTGGAAAGTAAGTCCTGAGTGCTTCCCTACTGGAGACCGAGGCTTCAAGATGATGAAGGCCACAGGCCGGCGGACAGTGCTCTTCTATATTCCCTATTTCCCCTGTGAAATGTTACTTTTCACTCTCCTGAAAGCAGTGAATCTTACAGTTAGGTTTTCCAAGTTTCTTTTTGATCATCCAAGTTTCATGGGGAATCCTGGGAATTGAGCATAGTGGCAGGATGCGTTGAGGGTTAGCGAAATCTAATGTTGGATTCGCTCGTGTGTCAGACGACGTTCTGCCATCGCTTTGCCACGGCCAGTGCCACATACAATACAATTTATTTGTCACTTGAACCTCATAGAGGTTCAAGTGAAATGTTGTTTCTGCAGTCATACATACAAGAAAAAAAAGACCCAAGACACAACACAATTTACACAGACATCCATCACAGCGCATCTCCACCTCGCTGTGATGGAAGGCAAAAAAAAACGTATCTCTCCCCTGCACTTCCCTCTCCCCCCGATGTCAGAGTCAAAGTCAGAGCCCCCGGCGGGCGATAACAATTGTCCCGCGGCCATTAACGCCGCGCCGGGTGATGCAAGGTCGCGCTCCGGGTCTTGTTGTTGGAGCCCCGGGTGGGCGCTGGCAAAGTCTCGCAGCCGTTGAAGCCACGCCGGGCGATGATGTAAGGCCCCGCTCCAGGTCATCCTCGACCCCGCTACTCGGGCGGGAGAAGTCGCCGTTGCGGAAGCCCCGAAAAGCGGTCTCCCACCAGGGACCCGCGGGCTCCCGGTGTCACTGTCCACCAGACCTGCGGTAAGCCTCCGAATCTCCGAGGGTCGGGTCGCAGCAGCACGCCACCACCGCTCCTCCCACTCCGGACTCGGCCAGCTCCGTGATGGTGAGTAGCTCCGCAGCTCCGTGACTGGAGCCCCAGGACGTTCCTGCTGGAGGCCGCTCCACGGTGCAGCCCCAACGACAACGGAGACCCGACAGGGAAAGGTCGGGTTCTCCGTGCGGGGGAAATTTTTTAAAGTTTCCCCCCCCACCCCCCGTCGTCCCCCCCCCACACACACAACACACACACACACACACACACACACACACACACACACACACACACACACACACACACACACACACACACACACACACACACACACACACACACACACACACACACACACACACACACCCCATCATCAAAAAAAAAAAAGTACAATTAAAACGGGACAAAAAATAACAAAAAGACAGACGGACTGCAGAGGCCGCTGCGACGTGCGACGTGCGACACATCTGTGCCTGTGCGGGGATTGTCCGCAGTGCATGCCTCTCCGCTGCAAGTCAGTAGGTGGGCCATTGTCTGTACCTCTACACAGTTGCTCTTGTCATAGTCTGAGAAGCCCCACTTGAAGTGACTGTATACTGTTGCTCCCTGAACCTAAATTTAACTGACTTCCCAAAGGTGTCATTGAATTTAGGTTAGTTTAGTTTAGAGATACAGCGCGGAAACAGGCCCTTCGGCCCACCAGGTCCGCACCGACCAGCGATCCCCGCACATTAACTCTATCCTACACACACTAGGGACTATTTACTCTTACACCAAGCCAATTAACCTACAAACCTTTACGTCTTTGTAGCATGGGAGGAACTCGAAGACCTCGGAGAAAACCCACGCGGTCATGGGGAGAACGTACAAACTCCATACAGACAGCACTCGTCGCCGCGATCGAACCCGGGTTTCCAGCGCAGCAAGCGCTGTAAGGCAGCAACTCTATTGCTGCACCATCGTGCCACCCATTCTGATCACAAGCAAGACCGCTTGCTAATGTTTCCCATTTACAGCAAAATGGCGAATTGTAAAGCCCAAACATACTATCTTCATTTTGCATCAGCTTCCAACTGTGCCACAGCTATCTTGCTGGCAAAAATAGAATGTAGAACATTCTTGTGGACATTTTTTCACAGCACTACATAGCTGTTAAAATTTGCATATTAAATATGCATTTCTTGCGGTGTAAATTGTAAAATTGCAAGAAACCAAAAATTAAGAATTAGTCATATTTTCCATAAACCCCTGCCTGTGCTTGTTAAATTAGAGTCTGACTACCCTGGAATACCACTTTCTACTACATTTTGTTGCATCAAAATTAACAAAAATAAGAAAAATAAGCAACTTCAGAAAGAGGTACCTGGAAAAGCCAGAATATCTGTACAAAGTTCTTGGACAGCCTAGGAAGTTTGAAATTTTGTAATAACATGGGTGTAAACAGATCACCCATTAAATATCACTCAGGGCTCCTAATTTTGATTTGATTTCTATGGCTTAGTCTATGATCACCCATTAGACACAATATTGTGGAATTGAAACTTTTGCCGATTATTGCACAGTGGTAGAGTTGCTGCCTTACAATGCCGAACACCTTGCTTCGATTCTGTGTAAGGGTGCTTGTCGTTCGGAGTTGGTATGTTCTCCCCGTTACCTGAATGAGTTTTCTCCGGGATTCCACACTCCAAAGATGTACAGGCTTGTAGGTTAATCCGGCCAACTTTAGGTACAGCCAACCCCAAGATGTCAGTCCTTTCTAACCCAGTAACAGAATCCCATGACAAGAAACCCATCTTCATCACACCACTCATTTGATCAAATCTTGACCTGGATAAGGAGAAAATTTGGCTTTGTATAAATGTAAATTGTCCGTGGTGTGTGTAGGATAGTGTTAGTGTGCGGAGATTGCTGGTTGGCACGGACTCGGTGGGCCGCAGGGCCTGTTCCGCGCTGTTTCTCCAAACTAAACTAAATTAGAGTGATGTGCATGCATTCTTGGATTCAGCTTGCTGATAAGAAGAAAAATCAGTAAAAACAGTTATTTTGCCACCAAGGACACTGTATGAATTGCTCGGATACAGTTAGTAAGAAAAACAAGTGTTTCTCTATTATTGTTCAGAGTCTCTCCACATAATGTGAGGGCTTTGGAAACAAATGTTTCTGGTTATTTGCCTACTGTAATGTCAACGTAATATAATATATACGTGTCCCTTACATTTATCGTAAGCAATGAAAAATTGCTGTACAAGCGTGAAGAGTTATGGAAGTGCAGCCAGGTTTTGCAATTTAGCATAAGTGTATATATGTACCCTTTGTATATACAAGCCATTACTCTACCTTGTCTATGCGGCAGCATGTATGCGTGATTTTAAATAATGGGTCCACAGCAGGCCCAATCTCAACACAGACTGGTATCAAGAGACGTTGTGTCATTGTCCCTCTCAACTTACCACAAATTGTCACCTCCTCTCCAACAAGTTTCTTGCTTATCGGGGCATGCAGGCAGGCAGGCAGGCAGGCAGGCAGGCAAGGCAGGAAGCTGCCTGCCCCGATAAGGCAACTTCCATCTGACATTTCGAGTCCAGATAGAACAAGGGTCGCAAATCGAAACGTCACTCATTCCTTCTATCCAGAGATGCTGCTTGCCCTGCTGAGTTACTCCAGCATTTTGTGTTTATCCTCTATCCCTCCAGAATATTGAATATCCCTGGATGTTCAGCTCCCAGCCTCGGTCACCCTGGAGCCATGTCTCCGTGATCCCAACTATATCATAGTCATTAATAGCTATCTGCACATTCAACTCATCCACCTTATTACAAATGCTCCTTGCATTGAGAATACAAAGCCTTCAGGCTTGTTTTTACAACACTCTTACCCCTTATACAATTATGTTGAAAAGTGGCCCTTTTTGATTTTTGCCCTGGTTTTGTCTGGCTGCCACTTTTACTTTTCACCTTGCTACCTATTGCTTCTACCCTCATTTTACACCCCTCTGTCTCTACGCTCACACATTTAAGACACCCTTTCCCTTTAACTCCATCCTCCACTATCCCATTCGACACCCCACCCCCCTTTTTCAGTTTAAAGAGCTGCGAAACACTTAGGGGCAGAAACAGGCCCTTCGGCCCATCTGGTCCGTGCCGACCAGCGATCCCCGCACATTAACACCATCCTACACCCACTAGGGACAATTTTTACATTTACCAAGCCAATTAACCTACAAACCTGTAAGTCTTTGGAGTGTAGGAGTAAACCGAAGAACTCGGAGAAAACCCACGCAGGTCACAGGGAGAACGCACAAACTCCGTACAGACAGAACCTGTTGTCGGGATTGAACCCGGGTCTCCAGCGCTGCATTGGTGTTAGGCAGCAACTCTACCGTTGCGCCACTGTGACCGCCATCCATGAAGGACTGTCCTATAGAAAGAGAGAGACATGTAATACATACGTCATTTGTTTACACATACTACATTGCCTTCCCTTATTCAGCGTTGTTTACAAACTTAGCATTACAACGTTCCTTTGATCAAATCTTTGAGCACTTCTTGACTTGATGAAAGTGTTATTTCTTGAATCAATCACATCTTGTCCAACCTTTCATAGCCTGCATTGATGTAACTTCTGGTACACACATGTTATAACTCTTCAATGCCTTGCAGAAAGATTCTGTTTTATTTGTGACGTACTATTTTCATGAGATATTTCTTTTCAGTGACATTATGCAGCTGCCAGGAGTAAATTAACATTTTTTAATTCAAATTTGTAAAATGGATTTAACATATGAATCCTATTATGTTTTTTTTCTCCATGACTTAAGTTATAATTTTGTTTCTGTCTCATTTGTCTGCCTACCATTCTTCACTCAAGATTTAATTAAACTAAGCTCAGTTAAATTATTATCAATATCTTTGATGCATTAGTAACCAGCAGGAGCATAACCTGTTGTGGAATGTAGTACTTTAGCAAGAAATGTGATAATCAATCTCACTGTTAAATTGGACAGCAATGCTACTTATTTGGGGAGGAACGTGGCATATCTTGCAGAGCTGTTGTCTCACAACTTTGGCGAGCGGGTTTAACCCTGACCTCCAGTGCTGTTGTTGTAGAGTTTGCATGTTCTCCCAATGACTGTGTGAATTTCTTCCGGACTCTGCAGATTCCTTCTACATCCCAAAGACATATAGGAATGTTGAGTGACTGCTACGGACAGCTCTATGTGTGTGAGTAATAGAATATGCAGGGGATTTGCGGCACAGCGGTAGAGTTGCTGCTTTACAGCGCCAGAAACCCAGGTTCAATCCTGACTATGGGTGCTGTCTGCATGGAGTTTGCATGTTCTCCCTGTGACCCCCATGGGTTTTTCTCTGGGTGGGCCGCAGGGCTATATCTCTAAAACGAAAAAACCTGATAGGTGCGTAGAGAGAATAGGAGTGGTTAGGATAAGTCTGATGTAAAGAGAGAGAATTCATGTTGGCATGGACATGGGTGGAGGGGGGCAGGAAGGGTATTTTTAGTCTATATCTCTTGCAATGATTCTATGATTGGTAAATATTTGTTTTTTAAGTGTTGATCATATGTTAACTTCCATTCATCACAATGTTGAACATTTTGCCTGCTTCAGACACTACAAGGTTAGTGTCTCTCTGTTTTGTCTTTCCTCCTTATCCATTCTGCTCTGATTATCTAACCTCCAAAACTTTAATGCGTGTGGCAGGTTGAGGCTCACACCTGGCTGGATGCGGACATGGATATGTTAACCTGTAAATCCAATGTAGATACCCCTGGCACATTTCTGATGCCTGAGGCATTTCAAGCAGCCTAAAGGGGCCTGTCCCACTTGGACGTCATTTGTGCGTCATTTACGCGACATCATTTACGCGCCACGACGCACGTGATGCACGCATGGTGCGCATTACGCACGCAAGGTGTCGCATTCCACGCGCATTGTGCGTGGTGACATAGGCAGTGACGCACAGTCGCGCATGGTGCTCATTCCACGCGCATGGTGCTCATTCCACGCGCACGGTGCGTGGTGACATAGGCAGTGACGCACAGTCGCGCATGGTGCTCATTCCACGCGCATGGTGCTCATTCCACGCGCACGGTGCGTGGTGACATAGGCAGTGACGCACAGTCGCGCATGGTGCTCATTCCACGCGCATGGTGCGTGGTGACATAGGCAGTGACGCACAGTTGCGCATGGTGCTCATTCCGCGCGCATGGTACGTGGTGACATAGGCAGTGACACATGGTCGCGCACGACGCCCCAGGATTTTGGGATTCACAAAATCTTTGCGCACAACCTGCGTGACGTGAAAATGACGCCCAAGTGGGGCAGGCCCTTAAGTTTCTTAATTTGTCACCTGAATACGTTTTCAAGTTCAATGTAATCTTAGTCAGTGATATGTAACCAAACCTGATTAGGAGGTAGACACAAAAAGCTGGAGTAACTCAGCGGGTCAGACAGCATCTCTGGAGAAAATGCAATAGGTGACGTTTCGGGTCAAGACCCTTATTCAGACTCCAGAGATGCTGTCTGGCCCTTTGAGTTACTCCAGATTTTTGTGTCTATCTTCAGTTTAAACCAGCATCTGCAGTTCTTTCCCACATATTGAACCTAATTAGATACAGTAGGTATCTTTACCTGTGATTGAATAATCTGTGATTCAGTGGATGCTTTTGTGGATGCTTTGACCATTTACTGTTTGATTTATTGTTATGTTTAAATTTTTCTACTTTCCACCATAGTAGCCAGTGGCCGTGCACGGCGCCCCAGGATTTTGGGATTCACAAAAGTTGCCAGTGGTGTAAATACTACATTAACTCAATTCTCCATTTCAAATTGTTTTCAATTCCAATGAATATTACTCCTCTCTTATTTTGTAATTATTGTTGGTAGATTAAAAAAAAAATCAATTAAGCAACCTGGTTGCAGAACACAGTTTTGAAAATTCATGAATAGAAATAATTAAAATACAATTAACACAGCAGATAATTGAGATTTGATTTAGGATTTCTTTATCACTTCATATTTCCATTTAATTAGTATGAGACTTCCATCAATAAGACTCTTTTATGTCTGCATTACCTGCTGTTGACACTAATCAATACATTTGCCTTATATTGAACATATGTTGAAGTTAGACACAAAATGCTGGAGTAACTCAGTGGGACAGGCAGCATTTCTGTCCTGCTGAGTTACTCCAGCATTTTGTGCCTATCTTTGGTGTGACATGTGTTGGACATGTCCAACTCTAGTCCATGAAAGCAATAGTAGATTTTTCAAGGTTAGTTGGGATAAATGACAAGAAATGCTATTGAAGAATTATATTACGAAACACCAGATACATAGATTGTAAAGTGGCTTTGAATTGTCATTCAGCCGATGCCTGATTATATGTGTGTCCGTATATGGGCATGTGCTTGTGTTCATTTGTTTCTATTCTCTGCTGGTTGTTTATTCTCTCTACATTTTTTCTCTTGTGTCAAAGATTTACAAGTGATCAGGGACAACAAGCTGAAGTGACTATGTTTATACATTGATCGTGGGATGTACAAAGGAGTGATCCTAGTAAAGCCAGTGTCAATATTTTAAAATGAGTTAGATACTGTAGATGGCAGATGTAAAAATGGAACAAAGGTGGGTGGAGGTGGGAGGAAGGGGAAATGAAGGTCAGATGGATGGTACTGCGACCTACAGTCAGAGGATGGTGAATCTGTGGAATTCGTTGCCACAGAAGGCTGTGAAGGCCATCAATGGATATTTTTAAGGCAGAGATGGATAGATTTGTGATTAGTACAGGTGTCAGACATTCTGGGGAGAAGGCAGGAAAATGGGATTAGGGGTGAGAGACAGGTCAGCCAAGATTGAATGGCGGAGTAGACTTGAAGAGCTGAAGGGCCTAATTCTACTCCTATTCCCTATGACATGACCTTATAAAAGCTCCTTTGAGCTGAGATGGCCAAGAGTGGATATCTTTGCGATGGATAAGAGATATACAGTTTATTGGAGCTCGACCCCAAACGTCACCTATTCCTTTTCTCCAGAGATGCTGTCTGACCCCAGCTTTTAGTATCTCTCTTCGATACTTGTTACTGTTCTACAGCGGGTTAGGTTGCTACTTGTACCACATAGGTGTGGCATCATCATCAAAAGAGAGCAGAATAAAATGAGAAGAACTATTTTTCTGCGGTAAGTTGCAATGATCTGGATTGCACCGTCTGAAAGGATAGTGACTGCAGATTTAAAAAAATAGATTTCATAATTGATTAAGTTGAAAAGAAAAGTTTGTAGGGCTGCAGGTAAGAATTGAGACTGTGTATATAGTTGTTTCAAAGAATCTGATGAGGGAGTGGCCTCTCCCTTTGCTGTTTCTATGCTATTTGCTCTTACAAATAGTTTCTTATTCTTTTCATGTCCATCTTGTTACAAATGTTGACCTCGCTGTCATCGTGCGTCCTGAACAGGACGCAAGCTTCCGGCAACAATCAGTGGGAGCCATCACTTGTCGCGATAGATGATGGTGGTAGCAGAATTAGCTCAGGATACGTCCAGTTTCCAGCCCCGTGACGTGGACACTTCTGTTTTGGGGCCAGTTTCTTATCACTATGATCTATTCCTAAAGTTGTGCTAAAGCAGGCGGACTCCATGTTTAGGATTCAGCCAGAAAAAAAAAATGTTTGTTGTCAAATCCTTTTATCATTTAAAACAACTCAGTCTTCCAAACTCTAAGGTGTACAAATCAGTGTGTATAATCACATTCATGTGGAAATTGGTGCACGTGCGTAGTCCCTGCACTTGTGTGATGGTGTATGGTATTGCTCTGGTTTTCGAGACCAAGAAGTCATTCTGCAAACTGCTGTCCCATCACATTGCTGTTACAAACGATGTCAATGTTAAACTGTCAAATACCACCATCTAGTGTGGAGAAAAGGTATTACATCTTCTGTCATAAAAACAGAAATGCTGGAAGTACTCAGTAGGTGCGGTCACATCAGTAGGAGGAGAAACGGTATCAAAGTTTCAGGTTGAAAACTCCTTGTCAGAACTACATTGCATCTAGTCTTTGCTGTATCTCACAGTTAAATGTCATCCTGAGCCACTCAGGTCTTACCACAACATCACCAGATATACAATGAATGCAATATGTGTACTTAAGTGTACTTAATCCGGACGTGGCAGCGTTGCCCAAGCAGCTGCAACTCACCTGCAGTCCGTCTGTCTTTTCTTTTTTGTTTTTGTTTTTTTTATCCTGTTGGTTGGTTTATTTTGTGTATTTTAGTTGTGTATGTGTGGGGTGTGGGAGAAACTGTTTTTAGTCTCTTCCTTCGGGGGGAATGCAACCTTTAGAAGTCCAAAAATTGTTGCATCCCCTGTCTCCGTCTGCGCTGAGGCGCATCGCGGAGCTGGCGGCCTCCAACTGGGACCGACCTCGAGGCTCGGAGATAAATCGGAGCCAGGACTTACCAACTGGCTGACTTCGGGGCTGTGGTGGCATGGCAGTGGCGGCGACCCGACTTCGGAGCCTCGGAAGCTCGGCCACGGGCTCAGTGGACGACAACGTTGGGAGCTCGCAGGTCTCAGGTTGGTGACCGGTTTTCTGGAGCTACCACAACGACAGCTTCATCCGCTGGACTGGAGGGTGGCAACTTCGGCAGCTTCGACCGCCCCGGGCCGCGGAGTTTGAACCAGCCCATTCGCGGAGTTCGGATGCGGCCGCTGGACTTACCATCACCCGGCGGGGTCCGTACATCGAAAGCTGGATCGCCTCAATGCAGAGGGAGATGAGGAGGGAAGAGACAAGGACTTTACGACTTTTGCCTTCCATCACAGTGAGGAGGTGCCTGGTAGACTCACTGTGATGGATGTTAAACTGTGTTAAGTGTGTGTTTTGTTATTTTATTCTATGTTATGACTGCAAGGTAATACAATTTCGTTCAGACTGAAATATTTGAATGGCAATAAAGGATACTTTACTTTACTTTAAAATGTTCTGCATGCTTTTATGTTTCAACTTGCCTTATTAGCTGTTATAGTATAAAAAAAAGGAAGGACGTCATTTTACAATACTGTTGCCACTCCAAACTCCTGGTGGATTTTAGAGCAATCAGAGGAAATGGAGGAATGTATCACATTTCATACTTTCCAAGATATATGTACAAAGGTCCAAGCCACGATGTTCACGCTCTGAACTAACTATGTTTCGATAAAGATAAAACATCGTCATGTAACAAAAAAATGCTAAGTTTGTGTTTGAGGCCAAACTTGGTAGAAGAGCAGAAAGTTCACATCGTAGAATCATAGAAAATGTATGAAGCAGGAGGGAAAGAACTATTCTTTCCACTCTCCACAATCCCATGCTGCTAAGCACACATACACCCATGGATTATGGCAAGAGATAGGGTTACAGTGCCTTCAGGCATAAATGCCGACCGCAAAACATCCCTCTCTGACGAGCTCGATGCATTCAACACTCATTTTGAACAGAAGGACAGTGGAATGACAACATCACCCAGCCCGACAACATCACCCGGCACTTATATACATAGTTACTGTCACAGAGGTCTGATCGGCCTTCCTGAGACTGTTCCCGCAGAACGCAACTGTCCCAGATGGAGTTCTTGGCCACATCCTCAGCATCTGCATAGCCCAGCTGGCAAGAATATTTGCAGACATTAAACTCTCCCTATATCAGTTTGAGGTTCTCACCTGCTTTAAGAAGACCACTATCATCCCTTGCCAAAGAGAAATAAGATAGCATGCCTTAATGACTACCATCTGGTGGCTTTGATGTCGAACACCAAGAGGATGATCATTGTACTCGTTAACACCAATCTCACAGACTGCCTTGATCCACTGCAATTACTTATTGTCAATCCCTGGTTTTGACCCCTTTACTAAGGGAAATACATTAGAAATAAGTTCATATCATTTCCATTTATGTTTCCACTTGTGGGAGAGTCTAGGACTAGAGGTCATAGCCTCAGAATTAAAGGACTTTCTTTTAGGAGGGAGATGAGGAGAATATTTTTTGTCAGAGGGTGATGAATCTGTGGAATTATTTGCCACTGAGGCCAAGTCAGTAGATATTTTTGTAAAAATGACTTACTGCACACACAAGTCTTTTACTGTAACTGTTTATTAAACTAACTCTTTACACTAAGCTGTAGCTGTCCGTGGTCATCACTGGAGCTAGAGAGCGAGCTAGAGGTGGGGACACTACAATTATACTGGAGACAATGGGGAGTGGTTAGTAGTGGGGAGGTCACTATGGTTAAAGGAACATGCACTGATCTACAATTTTTAAGGCAGCGATAGATCGATTCTTGATTAGTATGTGTGTCAGAGGTTATGGAGAGAAGGCAGGAGAATGGGGTTACGAGGGAGAGATCGATCAGCCATGGTTGAATGGCGGAGCAAACTCGATGGGCCGAATGGCCTAATGCTAATCCTATTCCTATGACATTACATTATGAGAATGTCACTGTAAGTTCAATAAAACAATGAAGAGTCACTGCAATGTATTCATCTAACAACTGCATCAAGATTCTGACTCCAGAATGAGTTGGCCATTAAACAAACTATTATTGTTGGTGCACAAAGAATGCAAGGGCTATGTAAATTCCTTCCTTGCCAGAACAGCTATTGCTATCCACCAAGAGTATGTCTTTGGACATAAGCACTTATTAATAAAATATGACATCTTAAAACAGGTGATAATTCCACTTGCCATTAAATTGCTTGTGTCTTGACCATCTTGCTGATGCAATAGTCAACAAACCAGTGCAAGTAATTTTGTAGTTGATTTAAATATTAAATTCCTGCCCTAAACCTCCGAAATTAATCCAAAAAAATAAGAATTACTTAAAATCAATTATTTTTTTCCCTGTTCCTGGAAGGGTAGGTAGAGTTGCTTGCTGGGACGGTCAGAGGAGCTGGCAAGGAGAGACGGAGAAAACAAGTAATCCAATGGTTTCGTCTTGCTTCATTTTTGGACTTCTAAAGGCTGACCATGGATCAACTTCCAGAACCGAAATCCTTTTCTACACTGTTTTCAGACAAATATCTGGACAAATGGACCCTAATAGCAGTGTCTTCAGAGTACATTCCCACATAGAGTGGACACAAAATGCTGGAGTAACTCAACAGGACAGGCAGCATCACTGGAGAGGAGAAGTGGGTGATGTTTTGGGTTGAGATCCTTTTTCAGACCACATAAAGTGTTTAATTCAACAATAATGTCCACTATCAAGTTGCTAAGAACAGTTAAGATTGGCCAGTTAGTGATTTTAATATTAAATTCCTGCTCGAAAGATGGAAATGAATACAATTTTGTCATTAACATAAGCATCTTTGGAGAGAAGGAAGGGTGACGTTTCGGGTCGAGACCCTTCTTCAGAGCTGAAACGTCACCTTCTCTCCAAAGATGTTGCCTGTCCTGCTGAGTTACTCCAGCAATTTGTGTCTATACTCGGTGTAAACCAGCATCTGCAGTTCCTTCCTACCCTAAGATAAGCATCTCAGGAATGAAGAATGTTAATGTTATTGAATGGTGTGGAAATAACAAAATACACCAGAACACTTGAATAAACTGCAAACAGTTGTAACAATGTAGAAATTAAAACATTGCACTTCAATGTTAATCAAGCATTACCGATGCAATGATTGTTTCCATAGGTAATGAAAAGTAATTTGAGTTGGTAGGTACATTCTGGGCCCAAATGCATTTAGGACACTTCAACCACATAGAATAGCAATGTTACAAAATTTGGAGATTTAAAAAATCAAGTCAGCAATTTATCCCATCAGATAAAGAAGAAAAAGATGTTTAATTGGACACCTAATTCACATTCATATCTTCAGTATTAAAAAAGTTCTGGCCATTTTCATACTCTGAAATTAGCATCTTGTTCCCTATTGCTTGTCCATTGACTTAACACAAAAGCTGTGATCGAGGACAGTCAAAAGCCCATAACTTTCTTAAAAATTAAGAGAACTGAAATAAATATTCAGTTATTAGAGATTGAAGCATTTTGAAACAAATATGAAACAATCTTACTTGGATGACCTGAAATTAAAGCATATAATTAGTTAGTTACTCAATTGTAGCTAATTACAAAATTCAATTACTAGATCACAACATCTATCCATTTCCTAAGAAAAGATTAACATTTTTAAATAGCCTAACTGTCCAAATAACATTCACACAAGAATTCACAATATAACATGATTTTTAAATCTAATTGTCATGAATTTATAGGTCAAATGGAAGGAATTTAATATTTAATTCCCGTAAATTAATGGCCATTTAAATCACCTTGCGAGTGGGTTTTTGTGGAATGCGATCGATTGGAACGTTGCATTTGCAGTGAATTTAAACCCCATTCACTGCCGGTTCGTATGGGGCCTAAATCACCTTTTCGCAACGTAAAATTTGGATTAAGGTCATCCTAAGAAGCACGTTTATATGTAAAATAAACGGCTTTCCTTTAGCTGTCCCGTACCTGAAATCCATCCCCGTTGTCGGCATTCACGGCATTAGAAGCTAATTTTTATTTTCCTCCAGCGCTGAAATTGTCTAGCGATTTAAAAAAAAAAAATCCACAGACCGGCAGTCGGAAAAAATCTTCAGCATTAGCTCGCACCCTGAGAAAATAAAACTCCGGCAGGCAGGAGAAAACCACATTTTAACTGCCCCCCCCCCCCCCCCCAAAGGCGACAAAGTCGTGCATACGGCCAGTGACAGAACTGCAGCACCGCTGAAGGTAAGTTTTGTAACATACCTACATAGCATAGGAATTATATGCATTGATAAAATGAGGGCCACAAACCTTCACATCTTGACAGATATGCTATCTATTCAGGCTTGGAATTTCGAGGGGCCAGCAGTATTCGCCATCCATTATTTCTCAATACATTTGTAGTCGGTAAAGGTCTGTAAACGTTTGTAGCATTGAACCTGGCAAATTGTTTGGATGAATTGAATGAGATTGTGTTGATTTCCTCACATTTTTACAATGGCATAGAAGGCCATTCAGTCCAAAGAAACATAGAAACATAGACAAGAGGTGCAGGAGTAGGCTATTCAGCCCTTTGAGCCAGCACCACCATTCAATACGATCATGGCTGATCATCCAAAATCAGTTCCACAGATTCACAACTCTCTGGGTGAAAATGTTTTTCCTCATCTCAGTCCTAAATGGCCTGCCCCTTATTCTTAAACTGTGACCCCTGGTACTGGACTCCCCCAACATCTGGAACATTTTTCCTGCAATAATTTTTCCACCCTGTCCAATCCACTAAGAATGTTATATGTTTCTGTAGGATTCCTTCTCATCCTTCTAAATTCCAGCGAAAACAAGCCCAGTCGACCCATTATTTCATCATATGTCAGTCCTGCCATCCCAGGATTTAACCTGGCGAACCTATGCTGCATTCCCTCTATAGCAATAATGTCCTTCCTCAAATTAGGAGAAGAAAATTGCACACAATACACCCATTGAGTCTTTATTGGTTCTCATAGCATTCCCATGAATTTCCTCCTCCACTTACATTCCTATAACCTACTGCCTTTTACATGCCCATCAACTATACACTGATATTCACCATTATATTTGGATTAATTTAGAGTATCCAAACAACCTAATTAGAAGTAGATTTTTTTTGGATGATAGACACAAAATGCTGGAGTAACTCAGTGGGACAAGCATAATCTCTGGAGCAAAGGAATGGGTGAGGGTTGAGACCCTTCTTCACCCTTGAAGGCAATATCTCCAAGTTTGCGGATGACACTAAGCTGGGGGGCAGTGTTAGCTGTGAGGAGGATGCTAGGAGACTGCAAGGTGACTTGGATAGGCTGGGTGAGTGGGCAAATGTTTGGCAGATGCAGTTTAATGTGGATAAATGTGAGGTTATCCATTTTGGTGGCAAAAACGGGAAAGCAGATTATTATCTAAACGGTGGCCGATTGGGAAAGGGGAAGATGCAGCGAGACCTGGGTGTCATGGTACACCAGTCATTGAAGGTAGGCATGTAGGTGCAGCAGGCAGTAAAGAAAGCGAATGGCATGTTGGCTTTCATAGCAATAGGATTTGAGTATAGGAGCAGGGAGGTTCTACTGCAGTTGTATAGGGTCTTGGTGAGACCACACCTGGAGTATTGCGTGCAGTTTTGGTCTCCAAATCTGAGGAAGGACATTATTGCCATAGAGGGAGTGCAGAGAAGGTTCACCAGACTGATTCCTGGGATGTCAGGACTGTCTTATGAAGAAAGACTGGATAGACTTGGTTTATACTCTCTAGAGTTTAGGAGATTGAGAGGGGATCTTATAGAAACTTACAAAATTCTTAAGGGGTTGGACAGGCTAGATGCAGGAAGATTGTTTCCGATGTTGGGGAAGTCCAGGACAAGGGGTCACAGCTTAAGGATAAGGGGGAAATCCTTTAAAACCGAGATGAGGAGAACTTTTTTCACACAGAGAGTGGTGAATCTCTGGAACTCTCTGCCACAGAGGGTAGTTGAGGCCAGTTCATTGGCTATATTTAAGAGGGAGTTAGATGTGGCCCTTGTGGCCAAGGGGATCAGAGGGTATGGAGAAAAGGCAGGTACGGGATACTGAGTTGGATGATCAGCCATGATCATATTGAATGGCGGTGCAGGCTCGAAGGGCCGAATGGCCTACTCCTGCACCTAATTTCTATGTTTCTATGTTTCTATGTTTCTCTCCAGAGACGCTGCCTGTCCCGTTGAGTTACTCCTTGTTACTTAGAAACATATAAAATTCCTACGGGATTGGACAGGCTAGATGCAGGAAAAATGTTCCCAATGTTGGGGGAGTCCAGAACCAGGGGTCACAGTTTAAGAATAAGGGGTTGGCCATTTTGGACTGAGACGAGGAAAAACCTTTTTTCCCCAGAGAGAGTTGTGAATCTATGGAATTCTCTGCCACGGAAGGCAGTGGAGGCCAATTCACTGGATGTTTTCAAAAGAGAGTTAGATTTAGCTCTTAGGGCTAACGGAATGAAAGGATATGGGGAGAAAGCAGGAACGGGGTACTGATTGTGGATGATCAGCCATGATGATATTGAATGGCGGTGCTGACTCGAAGGGCCCGAATGGTATCTTTGTTGGGATAATTTATGGCTATTCGCCAATTAATATCTGCAAGTAAGTAATGACTTGATTTAATGAGATTACCAAGGATTGCCAGTTTCAATGAGTATCATTTCGCGAAGGGACATCGCATAGAGAGGAATAAGTTGCGTGACAGTTGACTAGTTACATTTATTAAGAAGATTGGTAAGAAAGAATTATGAAAAATAAAGAAAGTATGTACGATGAAGTGTGCATTTGATAGAAGGGGACTTCAGGCAGATCGATAAAATAGCCTTCCGTACTCCCGTGGTAATCATCATTAACCATCTTCAGCAGCATAAGCAAACTTTACATTTATGTAACTTGAGATGCTTTTGAAATGTTTTCTCTTTAGTAACTAAAGCACCAAAAATGTTTCAGATGAATTAAATATTATAATTTTTCCTTGCAAATTGAGAAGCGTGACCTCACGTTCATTCTCCAGAATAGCTGAGTGTGAAATTGATACTGCTCCTTACCAATGCTAAATGTGTAAATTGGGTGTAAAGAAGCTCTACATAAAATGCATGACAACTCAAGGGCCTGTCCCACTTGGCGTCATTTGCACGTCATTTACATGACATCCTAAAAATGAGTTGGCGCGTTGTGACACGCGCATGGAGCGTGGCGAGGCATGGTGGCGTATGCAGTGACGCGCGGTAGTGCACCGCACCCCAGAATTTTGGGATGCTCAAATGACACGTGACACGCAAATGACGCCCAAGTGAGACAGGCCCTTTAATCCTCCACAGAATCAGTCTGCTTTACTTCAATGACACACAATGCTGGAGGAACTCAGCAGGACAGGCAGCATCTCTTGGAAATAAGGAATGTGTGACATTTTGGGACGAGACGCTTCTTCAGGCTGAGGTTGGGGAAGACCAGCATGTGCAGTTCCTGCCTACCCATTTTGTCTGTTTTACAGCAGTGTTAAATTGGGTTCGGATCTTTCTTCTAAGTTTGTTCCTCAGGACTGACGATCAGTGGTTGCCACTCCGGGTTTTGTGGATGCTGAGTTGGCCAATATGGAAACTGCGGATACTTCCACAGATGGGTCCTTCCAGTAGATGTTCCTTTGAATGACCATGACAGAGATTTTCAGAAATGAATGACAGATTAGTTTAGTTTAGTTTAGCTCTGAGGTACAGCGAGGAAACAGGCCCTTCGGCACACCGCACTGATCCCCGCACATTAACATTATCCTACGCACACTAGGGGCAATTTACACTTATACCAAGCCAATTATCCTACAAACCTGGACGTCTTTGGAGTGTGGGAGGAAATCGAAGATCTCGGAGAAAACCCACGCAGACATGGGGAGAGCGTACAGCCAGCACCCATAGTCGGGATAAAACCCGGGTCTCATGCGCTACAAGGCAGCAACTCTACCGCTGCGCCATTGTTGGGATGTTGCAGACTTTGAGCACACAATGACCCTCTTTCTCGCGACCGAATTCACAACAGTGTGTGATTTCTTGGGATTTCCTAGTGTCGAGAATGCAAATGCAGCCAGTCCAAAGTAGCCAACTCAGTATAACTAGGACCTTAAGGATGGGAACGTTGGCTTGGAAGAGAAAACTGACGTTTGATCAATTTGTCCTTGCAGTAAATTTGGATGATTTTGCTCCAGGAGAATTGGCAGTGTTTTGAGGCACCTGCTGTAGATAGCCCAGGGTTTAGAAGTGTTATGAGATAGGGATCATTGCTGCCTGGTAGATTGTGAATTATGTCTACCTACTGTGACTACACCTCAGACGCAAGGTCACGTTGAGCTGCTGTATGCTGACAATGTTTGGTCACGCTGAGTCCAAGGCATTGGCACCTTCTTCATAGAAGGTTACAAGAGGATGTATTTTGCACAATATCCACAACTCAGTGATCCTCCAGTAACCTACCCCTGCTCCACCATACCGTCTTCTGACAAAAAAAAGTTCATGGCAAGACGATGGAAAATACAAACCTCTTCAATACTCTCAGGAATCACCTCCAAGCGAAAGTAGACACTGAAGATGACATTCGCCACCTCTTTCCATGTGACAGCACAGCCTCTGATCGAAAAAAGGAAGCACTATCTGAAGAACAAGAACAAGAGGGGTTCAGATATTGGGTTAGGACAATGTTTACTCATGAACTGCAGGATAGTTGCAAGGGAAATCTATTTCATACGTGTGTTGCTTCTGGATTATAATGTGATTTTCAATAAACAGCAGCGCAAGGCAACAATCGTGAAACTCGTACAAACATTAATCATGGGCCGCGGAACCGGTGGGGGGGGGGGGGGGGGGGTTGGCGGGGGTCTGCAGCCCCTCCACTTTTTTGGAGAGACATTGCTTCATAACCCGAAATTACCCGGCCCGCAGGCGTATATTTCCCCTCTTCTGAGGACCTCCGACATCCAGAATCTCAGAACAAGCGCAGTTAGCGCGGCAAAACCACGACCAGCCGCGGCAGAAACAGCCTCCCCTCCCCTCCCCTCCCGAGGGAGAGTCAGAGTCAGCCCCAAGAGAGAGAGACGCTCCAGAGAGAGGGAGTGAGTCGGCCCAGAGAGGGAGGGAGAGAGAGGGGAGGGGAATGGGGGATGTATCCCCCCACTTTTTGAGTTGGGGGATGGCCTGTATTATCCCCCAGTTTTTGGAGGTTGAGCAACAACAAAGAATGATAATTGTGCCATCCTCCCCCCACTGGGTCGTTCCGCTCCCTCACCGGGTCCCGCTGAGGCCAAGGCCGGTGATCAGTGATCGCTCAGCCCCCCCCCCCCCCCCCACTTCCAAAAACGTTCCGCGGCCCCTGTATTTGACAGGATTTATTCACAATTTAAAGCTGTTTTATTGTTATATGTGACTTGTTTTATTCTTTGTAAAGATGATCAGTTTACTTCAGTGATTCCTGCTCTCACTCTCCCATGTCTTGTCTTTACAGACTGTCTACAAAGCCTGGTTATGTTCCCAATACTTTGAGGCCACGCAGTTTCACTGTAGCTCCAGAATTCCGTGCAAGCAGTACTGTTCCGAGGTCCAGACCAGGTGTCCATTTGTTTTACCAGACAATAAGGACCTTGTCTATGGTGGATTGCCAAGTTTTCTCTGTGCAGGTTAGTAATTGGTGTGAAGCACATTTAAATAAATAAGTAAAAATAAAAGAAAGAATCGACTGGGATTGTATTCACTGGAATTTGGAAGGATGAGTGGTTATCTTATAGAAACATATAGCATTCTTAAGGGATTGGGCAGGCTAGATGCAGGAAAAAAATGTCCCCATGTTGGGGAAGTCCAGAGCCAGGGGTCACAGTTTAAGAATAAGGGGTAGGCCATTTCGGACTGAGATGAGGAAAAACATTTTCACCCAGAGACTTGTGAATCTCTGGAATTCTCTGCCACGGAAGGCAGCGGAGGCCAATTCGCTGGATGTTTTCAAGAGAGAGTTCGATATAGCTCTTTGAGCTAACGGAATCAAGGGATATGGGGAAAAAGCAGGAACAGGGTACTGATTTTGGATGATCAGCCATGATCATATTGAATGGCCTTGCTGGCACGAATGGCCGAATGGCCTACCCCTGCACCCATTCTCTATGTTACAAGCTTTTACAAATGTAAATTCTGTCTGGCAAAATAAATAGGTATAAGGTGGATAGATGGACTAAGGTAGATGTAGGTAACTGACTGTGAGTTACATTTTAGATCCATCTCACACTGGATAGAAAGCAGTTCTCTCATCCTTTATACCGTATAATCATAGTCAATAATTTAAAAGCATCAGGAACTCCATTGCCCTGTAAAAGATTCTGGATGATCAGCCATGATCATATTGAATGGTGGTGCTGGCTCGAAGGGCCGAATGGCCTACTCCTGCACCTACTTTCTATGTTTCTATGTATGGAAGCATCTGTCTTTTTACAAGTGACATGTTGCAATTATGAACTTATGTTCCATGTACTTTGCAGTACATGCATTAAAATCTCAGAGCAAATTATCTACCTTCCTGTAAGTTAGCTTCAAATATAAATTCTAAAGGAACGTCACATTGACATCAACATATTTGTGTGCGTTCACCTGCACCTGAAATAAATGTAGACAGAAAAGCAGCAAACTGCATACACACACACACAAATGTACACATGAAAAACAAACAATAATAGTGCGATAATAACAATAATAGTCTATGTGGTTCATCTATGTTCATGTTTTAATATATACAATGAAATTGCACGAGTTCTGAAAAGGATTTGGTGTTCAGTCTGCGATGCAATACTGCAAGGAACCTTGTCTACATTGAAACATTTGATTTTGTTGTCTAAACAGATGTGCCCAACAATCATCCAACCAATGCTGAGCCAGAATGCTGTGATGTCAGATGGGAGATCCATAATGCAGCTTCAAATAAACAATCCAAAGGGGGAAGAGGAGCGACCAAGCCCGTGTTGTGTCATAGGTCCTCCTTGACCACATCAGCAGCATCCAGACTATGTAACACTAGACTCAAGCTGTGTGTTCTTGTCCTCATTCTGCTGCATACAGTAGTGACAGTCTCTGCATCACAGACTAGTGCTGGGCTGAGCTCTGGGGGGCTGCCTGCTTGGGACGATAACGCAACCAATGATGAGTAGCGACTGGTGTGGATTTTTGATTTCCACAGTAGAGACCCTACATTCAAAGGACCAAAGTTGAAACTGATAGAAATTGGATCCGTTTGCCTCCAAGTCACACCTTGCAGATCACCTGGGTGATTGAAATAAACATGTGAGACAAACACATATCAAGAAAGATACAAGCGGGATTTTACAGATGGAACGACTGCAACACAAGACTAATTTTCATGCCATTTTATACAAGTGTTTTAATGTTTAGACCTTTCCTTTGTTGAACTGGTTACTGCAGACCTTTGAGTTCCTGGAACAGTTTCTCTATACTAAATTCAGTCTGTATTTCTAGTCATAGTGTGCCTCCTTCCAGTAGTTCTTCTCCTTTTACATTGTATAGGTTTACAGTAAGGCAAAAAAACTGCTACATCTGCATACCACAGCAGGATATTAAATTCCTGTCTCCCATGGGAAAGATCTTTGTTCCTATTTCATGTCAAGCATTTACAAGCTGGTCTGGTCTACTCAACACTACCTGAGAAGATCAAACCAACCCATATTCCATCCAATATACTGTATACCTGTCTCTGCCACACTTCACTGACTAGATGAATGGAGCAAAATAAGCCAAGGGGATATGAGGCTTCCTCTTAAGTCAGTCATGGAGAACGTTATCTTATTTCCAGCTGTGTGAAGATGGCATTGAGTTGTTAACAGTTTCTTGAACTTTAAGAAATATTTAGCCCAGTTCACATGTCAAACATACGACCCTATCTCATTAGCAAGATGAGCAATTATACATTTCAAAACAAACAATATATGCCATTTAATTACATAAACATTAAATAAGGTGCCATCTGCATTCTTTTTGTGGCTGTAGAATGAATTAGAAAGTAATTGTAAGCTAGTGTTCCACAGGTAATTTTAATGCAATTGGAGATAAATGGTGAGGATTTTAAGTAGGCAGCAGGTAAATATACCTGAAGGCTAACTTATGCTTCAATCATCAAAATTAAAACTGAAAGGTAATAACTTCTTGGTGGGTATTATATTCATATATTTAGCTGGTACAAACAGTCCTTTGTGAAAGCCAAATAGGTATTTCACACATTAATCCCAACAATTGTTTTGCTATGTCAGCGTCATAGAGCATACATAAATACAGTCGACATATTATACATTTTTAGTCATTTGATTATAAATTGTTGCACAATATCAGAAACTAACATTTACTACTTATTTGATGATCAAGTAAAAAGGTATTCTTTTTTTTAAGTAAAAGATTTTCCATGTGGTTTTTAGCCACTTTTTCATGGAGCAGCATTTTCCCCAAAATATATGGACAGAGCGATGTTCAGTTGTGTCCCTGATCCAACAGGTAACTGTTGAAAAAAGTATATCGTTCAATACAGGACTTTGTACACTAGGAGGTATAAGGTCGAGTCCCACACTGTGCAAGAGCCACACAAGAAGCCTTCAGCACCTTGATTTGTGAGTCAGCTAATTATCATGGATATGTCTTGTTAAAATGCAACCACGGTTGTTTGATTTTAGCTGTTAGATTTTAGGAAAACCTCTTAAATCTGCAATTGCCATTGGTAGAAAATTGGCTTTTCTATTGGTTTCAGCCTGGTCCACTTCTAAGTTATTATTTAGTTTTGGCTCTTTAAAGTATTTTGTTTCAGTTACTTCATAATACTTTTGTCTTAACAAGTATCTACACGTGCTGAAGGCTGTGTAATTGCATTGAACTGTTGACACTGAAACAGCAGGAAGAATGAATTTTCTACCTACACAGATAGGTGCAGTCATAGATAGAGCGGATAAGTTTCCAAATTGATTTCTGAACACAACAAAAACATTACTCCTGTTCATGTTCTTGTAGATTCTTGAAACAAAATGTGGTTTTTTTTCTCCGTTATCAATTCCTTTTATCTACAAAAATCACTATTGTTAGAATTCAATCTGCCTTTTGCTCCACATTCTTTAAACCATCATTTACAAAACAATTCCCCACAGTTTGCAAAATGAAAAACATTGTGTATTATGGACGACCACCACAGGAAATTTGCATCTTTAAAGCTTTACTACAGTGTCCATTAGCAGAATACGATAAAGATACATTTGTGCACATGATGAAAATAAAATTGTCATTTAAACTGTGCCCAATTTCAGGAATTAAATATCATTACTGTGGTCATCTACTTTCCAAGGGAAAATCATGGATTGACATAAAGCAGGAATCATCAACTTTGACATCCAAATGAATTCTATGTCATTTTTGTCACCCTTTCAAAACGTTGGTTGAGACAGAAACATGAATTGTAATACAGACTAGGATAAACTTTGTTATCAAATGATCTTAGCAGCAGCAAGTTTCTCCAAGAGAAATGCCAAATTGATTTTCCTAAAGGCAATTTTATTAGGAAATTGATAGATATAATGTGAAATGAATGTCAAAACAGATGATAGATTTACTGCCATCCTGGATTCTTTCTATTGAGGTTACAGTTCATTTTCCAGAATTCTCAGTGTTAGACACAGCTGGGAATTCCATCAAAATGACTGAAACAATTCCTGTTTTTGTAGGTTGAATTTTCAATGAAGCACAGGACAGTGAGGAAAAAATATTGATTTTTAATTATCTTGCATCAACTGAATTATTACCCAGAAATGTTTGTGCACTGAAATGGATGTGCTCAATGGCCCAACCACCTTGCCATCAACTCTTTAAACGGGATGGGGCTGCAGATCATTGGATTCAACAGGGACGGAAAAAGGGTTGGATGGAGGAGAGGTCAGTGGATTCAATAGAGGGGACATCTGGGAGATTCAACCATCTGATGGGGATCGATCAAGAGTGGACTCCAGGTATGGAGGGTGGACGTAGGAGGTAGGGAAGGTGAAATTGATCACCAACAGATTCATTTGGACAATGAGGACCAGATTCGATGGGCAAGGAATTTAGGGAGGAGAAGATTCAATGGGGAATGCAGCCCTGACCTCGTGACTACAAGTCATGGGGTTGGTGGCAAGGTGGAAACTGGGATGGAATGCATCAGGGAAGTAGAGCATCAAAAGGTGTCGATAAGTGTGTCTCTGACAGGCTTCCCAAGTCTGAAGTTGCGTGGGGACTCCCACTTTGGCTCAGAAGTGTAATCACAGTACGATTGACTTTAACCACTGGACCCCACGGAGACCAGTCATATAGGAGCAATGTTAATAACAGGTCGATGGCACTGACCCACCCAGGAGTAGCTGAACACCAATGTTTCCAGCCAGCACAAGTCGACCCAATGAAGATCAAGGTGTTGGAAATCTGACCCTCAGAGATGATGCTCATTGTCGCCTGCTTGCCCGCCCAAAAATAATAGAATCGTAACATTGTCAGGGGCAGGATCGCTGTTTGGTCCTCGTAAAGCAAACGCATTCTGTAACTGGAGCCAGAGGCATGAAGTTCCAGTGCTAGATGTTCCCACTAATTCTAGTCCAGTTGGTGGTGCCTGGTGCATTAGCAAACGACTGTGCATCTGGTGAGACCTGTAAGTCAGTAAAGTCAAGCAGGATATATTTTCAGCATGCAATAATTCTTATAAGATTTTTGTATAAGCATGATGAGGACAATGTTTAATACCCTATTGATAACTATACAAGCCTACCCCAAATCCATTCTAAAAATTGAGATGATAATGATAACCCTAGCTTTTTACTTTCCGATGTTGTATGCTTTAAAACATTTCTCAACTCGAATATCCTGTACAAGACATTGATTCAATGTCTTCTAGGCAAGGTTGTTGTTGCTGCTACAATACAAAGACTCATTGTTAACTTTCCAAATGAATTCCTATTATTATTTAAGAATGATGTTGTCAATTTAAAGTGGAACAAATTAACACAAGACCCAAACAGATGAGGGACAGGGTAGACAAATGATGATTTTATTTAAACCCATATTTTTTTATTAAGTAGTGCGAATGATCATCAACAAAAAATATCAATAAGCATTTGTTCATTACGGGGATTGGATATAAAAGCAGAAAACAATGTTAATTCCAATATTTTGTAATTAATGATGAATATTTTCCAAGACTCATATTTTCAGATTTCTCAGATATTTAAAATAAATTATTTGAGAAAGTATAAAATGTACTTGCTTCTCAAAAAGTAAGATACTTTTGAAAGAAAGTTCACTGACTGTTTAGTCTGTGCGACTAATGTATTTTTGGATGGACTATGATATTCACGGGCTGTAATAAGATTTCATTTATTTGTCATTGCCTCTCAGAGATTGCTCCATATGTTTGCAGGAATATGTATCTTGTTTTATTCTGTTGTATTTGAAGATTTTGCTATAAAGAAAATGTTTAATCAGTCACCGTTTTTATCCAGCTGTTACATTGTGTTTGATGGAGGACAACATTTTCCCCTTTATGTTAAATACTGTTCCTTGAACAATTTGCTTTAATGTTGTACTTTTCCAAGGAACACGTCTAAGGGCTATTTTTCAAGGTGTACATAACTACATTTCATCTACTTGAACAATCTGCCTCCATTGCCATATTTAATGTGGGACAAAGTGGACATGTTCCACACTATTGGATAAGGTAGATTAAATTACACCAGAAATTGTTTACATTGACATGTAGGTCAGTAACCTGAGATTGTAAGCTTAGAATAATTGGAGAATAGGACCAGAAAGGGAGATGCGGAAAACTTTTTTTTAAAATTTAGCAAGTTGCTTGCTCTGGTTTGCCATTACAGTGGCAAGATGCAGACACAATCACAATTAAAAAATAGGGATTGGATATTTACTTTAACATTTTGCAAGTTGACAGGGAATTTAAACTAGGACAATTGGATCTCTCTTTCAAAGATCTAAGACAGCATGATAAGCCAAATTGTTTCTTTCAGTGCTATTATTCAAAACTACCCACCTTTGATTGGACGAGCAATACTATCTTTCACAATCATGGTTTAGTTCATTTTCCTGGATCTTGGTTTCCCCTCATGTTAATTGAAGTACCGCAGGTAAGTATAATGTTTGCAAAAAAAAAATTACATGTACATTCTTCAATTAAGTTACAACAAAACACATAAATATTACGTTGGCAAATGGTACCTTAAATATGCAAAGAGATCACATCCTTAGAAACGATTAAATGGTGTTCTGTTCACTTTCTTGCATTAAATAGCATCAAAAATATGTAAATTTAAGTTAGAATAAAATCTTTAACACAGTCTGTGACAGCTATTAATACATGAATTCAAGTTTATTCTGTATGGTGTCAACAAAATGGTGACCTCCTCCAGGAAACAAAGAATACATTGTTTAGCTAACACTGAATGAAAACAGTGAAACTATCAAGATAAGAATCGAACAGTAGCTCAGAGATTAAGAATCTGTTTTCATAGGGGTTTTTAATCAAATGAGTGTGCAGTGTGTCCAGATCAGGATATATTAAAACACAGAATCTCTTGGTATTTTTATAAATGTCATTACAAGCTCCCTTTGAATGAAAGTGGAAGCATTTCTGTCCTGGTAGTATACTTTGTTAGATTTGGGTACATTGTGTAAAACACACACAGAGCTGGTGATTTCTGTATACTGAAATTAATAATGACATGTCAAACAGTTCCAAAATTATTGGATTAGAAAAAGTTGCACAAAGAAGAACAAAGAATAACATTGCTAATTTTTGTTAATAAGGAAAGATGAAATTAGATTTTGTATATTTACTGTAAATAGAAGAAATTGCTTCCTGCCCAAATGACAATGCAGCACAGGTTTTGCATTTTGTTCTGACTACTATAGTAATAGCAGTTTTGAGAAATTGGTATTAAAAATCCTTAAGTGATGTGTGAATGTGATTTTATTCAAATACTGAAAGCCAATAGACTCTGGTCAGTTATTATTCTTATTATTATAATCGAATATTGATAAGGCATTGAGAAGGGCTGTGAATTGATCTGAAGCCTTTGTATTCTGCAAATGTCACAGCGCTAATACTGGGACCTTACCCATGATAGAAGATGGCCTAGAATTTATTTGTTTCTGAAACACGTTGTGATCAACATATAAAATTCCCAGCAATTAGTAGCGAGCAAGAGTTGGCTTATGTTGCAAACCATCGCAAAAACCTAAATGATTTAAACATTCTATTAGTGAGAAAAATGGTGAGATATTTTTCAGAAATGTTTCAAGGAATTTGATTTGAATAATCGGATATTGAAGCTACCTCTTCAGAAATTTGCTAACAAATTTAAAACCTTAAATCTTTTTGCTGGGAACACAGTGCCATGGTTCGTCAAAGCTCCAAATTACCCATTCATCCTGCTCTGCCCTTGCTAATTCATGCTTCAACCACTTTGCAGCACAAAATCAGGTGAAGCTGATGAGGAAAATTACTCATGTGTAGGAAAGATCTGCAGATGCTGGTTTACACCAAAGATAGACACTAAATGCTGGAGTAATTCAGCGGGACAGGCAGCATCCTTAAGAAGGGTCTTGACCCGAAACGTCAGCCATACCTCTCTCCAGAGATGCTGCCTGTCCTGCTTAGTTATTCCAGCATCTATCTTCGGACAAAATTGTTCGGTGAATGTCCCAAACAATTCTGGGGCATTATTATATGGCTTACCACACTTCACTTAATGTGATCATGTAACAAGCAAGTTTAAATTTAAGAAAGGCTACTTCGATACTTGAGCCAAGCCCAAAGGGAACAATATTGAGTTTGAATCTGTTCGGGGGCAGGCCAACATGATGTTTCTGATAAAGCATATCTTTCAATCTTGTATTTGCCAAGATAATTATTCACAATGCATCTTAAATATTATGCGATTGAAAATGCGCTTTGAAAATCTAGTAAAATGTGATAGTGATCATTTCTTGCTTGCTTCATATCCATTTGGAAATTCAGCTCGGCCCTTCCTATGAGCATCACCATTGCATTCTGACATGATTCCATTAGTTAATATGTTCATAAGTTCATAAGTGGTAGGAGCAGAATTAGGCCTTTCAGCCCATCAAACCTCCTCTGCCATTCAATCATGGCTGATCTATCTCTCCCTCCTAATCCCAATTATCCTGCCTTCTCCCCATATCCTCTTTCCACATCAGATGTTAATTAAATGATGCCATTACACATCCAACACGCCTTTTGCCTTGTTGATGTGAAAATTGCTCCACATCACCTTGAGTCGGGTATTTGCGATATCAGCATGTGTTCATGCTGCGGCCACAAGCTGAGACCCTATTAACATAAGTCCCACTACAGGCAGGTTGTAGGTTATGCAAGACTGTGCATAAAAACTTGCATGAGAACTATCCATAAGCCAATTTCTCCATTAGTCGAACGTGTCGTTTTCTACCGCTATCCATCTCATATTGCAGACTATAGTATGCAGACTCATATCTACATGGTAAATGGTAGGGAATTGAAGAATACAGTTGAACAGAGGGATCTGGGTATAACCGTGCATAGTTCCTTGAAGGTGGAATCTCATATAGATAGGGTGGTAAAGAAAGCTTTTGGTATGCTAGCCTTTATAAATCAGAGCATTGAGTATAGAAGCTGGGATGTAATGTTAAAATTGTACAAGGCATTGGTGAGGCCAAATCTGGAGTATGGTGTACAATTTTGGTCGCCAAATTATAGGAAGGATGTCAACAAAATAGAGAGAGTACAGAGGAGATTTACTAGAATGTTGCCTGGGTTTCAGCAACTAAGTTACAGAGATAGGTTGAATAAGTTAGGGCTTTATTCTTTGGAGCACAGAAGGTTAAGGGGGGACCTGATAGAGGTCTTTAAAATGATGAGAGGGATAGACAGAGTTGATGTGGACAAGCTTTTCCCTTTGAGAATAGGGAAGATTCAAACAAGGGGACATGACTTCAGAATTAAGGGACAGAAGTTTAGGGGTAATATGAGGGAGAACTTCTTTACGCAGAGAGTGGTGGTGGTGTGGAATGAGCTCCCAGTGGAAGTGGTGGAGGCAGGTTCATTGGTATCATTTAAAAATAAATTGGATAGGCATATGGATGAGAAGGGAATGGAGGGTTATGGTACGAGTGCAGGCAGGTGGGACTAAGGGGAAAAAAATTTGTTCGGCATGGACTTGTAGGGCCGAGATGGCCTGTTTCCGTGCTGTAATTGTTATATGGTTATATTGTTCGACATACATTTGCTATAATTCTTTCATTTACTCAAATATTCACCCTAACACTACACGTATGAATGAATCATCAATGAACACCACAAAAAAATTGATTGTTATTATTATCTTGAAAACCACTTTAAAAGTATGGGGAAGAATTTGTGTAAAATCAAGTATTTCCAAACCCAAAAAGCTCCTATACTTACCTAGAGATAGCGTGATACAGTGTGGAAACAGGCCCTTTGGCCCAACTTGCCCACACCAGACAACATGTCTCAGCTGCTTGCGTTTGGTCCATATACTTCCAAACCTTTCCTATCCATGTACCCAACTGGTTATTAAATGTTGGGATATCCCAGCCTCAACTACCTCCTCTGGCAGCTTGTTCCATACATTCACCACCATTTGTGTGAAAATGTTACCCCTCACATTCCTATTAAATCTTTTCCCCTTCACCTTAAATCATAATCATAATTGTAATCATATTTAATATATTAGCCAAGTACGTTTTGCAACATACAAAGAATTTGATTTTGCCATACAGTCATACCAAAAAAAGCAACAACACACACAACTACATAAAAATTAACATTAACATCCACCACAGCGGATTCCCCACATCCCCCACTGTGATGGAAGGCAATAAATTCTAATCTTCTTTCCTCCTTTTCTCCCGTGGTCAGGGCAGTCGAACCATCCGTAGTTGGGGCGATCGAAGCGCCCGCAGGCGGCGATCGAAGCTCCCGTGTTGGGTGGTCGAAGCTTCTGCGGCTTGGAGCTCCCAAAGTCGGTCTCTAACAAAGGGACCACCAGCTCCGCGATGTAAAGTCCACAGGCTCCCGAGGTCGATCCCCAACAAGAGGCCACCAGCTCCACGATGTTAGGACGTAGTGCGGACGGAGATACAATACGCAAAAAAGTCGCATCTCCGTCGAGGGAAGAGAGAAAAAAATTTCCCCCTCCCCCATTATACAAACTAAAGATACACTAAACATACATTTAACAACAGACTGAAAGAAAAGGTGAGACAGACCATTGGCCTATGTCCTCTGGTCCTTGATTCATCTACTGTACTCTGGGCAAGAGGCTCTGTGCATCTACCTAATCTATTCCTCTCATGATTTTATACACCTCGAGAAGATCACCAAGGAATAGAATCCCAGCCCGCTCAATCTCTCCCTATAGCTCAGACCCTCTAGTCCTGGCAACAGCCTCGTAAATCTTATCTGTACCCTTGAAAATCCTGTAAGGCGCATTTTCTTCTCGCACAAAAAGCATTCAACAGTAATTAAATATCCCTGGAGGATGCCACTTACATTTTCACCAGGGGCGCCAAAGCCAAAAGTTATATTTAGCACACCATGCTATAACCATGTGGTAACATTCATGTAATGGCACACTACAATATTTAGGCCTTTGACTTTCTTTTCCAGGTTTATGTTTAGGTTTATTATTGTCACGTGTACTGAGGTGCATTGAAAAGCCTTGTGTTTCATGTCATCCATCAAATCAGATAATCTAACCATATAACCATATAACCATATAACAATTACAGCACGGAAACAGGCCACCTCGGCCCTACAAGTCCATGCCGAACAAATTTTTTTTCCCCTTAGTCCCACCTGCCTGCACTCGTACCATAACCCTCCATTCCCTTCTCATCCATATGCCTATCCAATTTATTTTTAAATGATACCAATGAACCTGCCTCCACCACTTCCACTGGGAGCTCATTCCACACCGCCACCACTCTCTGCGTAAAGAAGTTCCCCCTCATATTACCCCTAAACTTCTGTCCCTTAATTCTGAAGTCATGTCCTCTTGTTTGAATCTTCCCTATTCTCAAAGGGAAAAGCTTGTCCACATCAACTCTGTCTATCCCTCTCATCATTTTAAAGACCTCTATCAGGTCCCCCCTTAACCTTCTGCGCTCCAAAGAATAAAGCCCTAACTTGTTCAACCTTTCTCTGTAACTTAGTTGCTGAAACCCAGGCAACATTCTAGTAAATCTCCTCTGTACTCTCTCTATTTTGTTGACATCCTTCCTATAATTGGGCGACCAAAATTGTACACCATACTCCAGATTTGGCCTCACCAATGCCTTGTACAATTTTAACATTACATCCCAGCTTCTATACTCAATGCTCTGATTTATAAAGGCTAGCATACCAAAAGCTTTCTTTACCACCCTATCTATATGAGATTCCACCTTCAAGGAACTATGCACGGTTTATACCCAGATCCCTCTGTTCAACTGTATTCTTCAATTCCCTACCATTTACCATGTACGTCCTATTTTGATTTGTCCTGCCAAGGTGTAGCACCTCATAATCTAAATATTACTAAAACTCTCATCTTGTTTGTTTGTATGTATGCGCGCGTGTGTGCGCGTGTGAGCCCAAAATCCCATCAAAATGGTACATGATAGCAATACAATTTTTGGCCTACTTTACTCACCATTGTCCTGTGATTTAAATGAAACTTGATGGTATATTTTACAGGTTATTCACATTTTAATCTTTACAAAAATCACATTTACAAAAATCACTTTTCCACTTGCCCTGCCCGTCAGCAGCGTTCAACGTCACAATGACATCACAATGGGATCATAAATGTTTTTGTTTTTTTTAATCGGCATGTTTTTTTTCACGTGTACTTGCCTGGCCTCACAATGGGGATCAAACGGCTCCATGCGTAAGTTTCCTTCTACTTTACAAACGCCTCCACGGGTCCTTTATTCACTTGATTAACTTTAACTTAATTTTAGCCGCCAACGGCACAACTTTGAACGCGCATGCGTAATTTGGTGGAATATTGCGTTGGGGGAGCGGCCCCAACAGGTCTGCACTTGGTCTATTACTATATATAAATACAATCATGTCAAACTCAAGTACAATAGGTAGAGCAAAGAGGAAGATACGGAGTGCAGCATGTAGTTCTCAACATTGTAGTGCATCAGTTCCAGAGACAAAGTCTAATGATAGCAATAGGCTAGGAGTGATTCGTACAATACCTTAGCTTATGAAAGGACCGTTCAGATCTATGGTAACAGCAGGGAAGAAGCTGTTCATGAGTCTGGGGGTGGGAGCTTTCAATCTTCTGTACCTTCTGCTGGACGGGAGCAGGGAGAATAAGGAATGATTGGGGTGGGTCACTCTTTCATTATGTTTACTTTTCCAAGGCAGCATGAAGAGTAGTGTCAATGGTGGAAAGTCTGGTCTTTGTGATGGATTCAGCTACATCTACACTCTGCAATTTCTTTAGCTCTTGGTCGAAGCTATGCACAAACCAAGCTACAATGCAACCGGACAGTATACTTTCTATGGTGCATTGTGTAGAAGTGTAAGAGGCATTGGAGACATTTCCTGCATCTCTTAAGGGAGTAGAGGCAGAATCAGAACCCATACACACCAAGGATTTGACATTTCACTGCCTATTTCTCTTTTGACCCATGGACCCATCGTAATGTCCAATATTTAATTTATATTTGTAGATATTTACTGGGGAAAAGAATGGGAAAGAAATCCTTAACATTGAGTTGCGTATTTTGACATATTGAAGAGAATCAAAATTCTCAAAATAATTTAGCACGTTTCAGAGATATCACCTTTACGATGGAATATCTCCATAACACTGCAGCAAATCCAATTTTATTTAACTGTAACAAAAATAGGGAGATTATGAGTAGGAGTCACACAAAGAATATGTTTAATAAAACCATGATTTAAAATAAAAGCTAAAAATGCTGTAAATATATGGAATGTCAGTCGGCATTTCAGCTGTACCCGTGCAACAGAATTAACGGCTAAGTGACGGTCTTCTGCAATGTATCACAATTTAAGAATTGCTATGAAATTATGATAGCATAATTGCTACAGATGATTTTTTAAGTCATGCTGTTGTACTACACTGCCCATCCTGCATTGACATAACCACTTGAGAAAAAAATAATCTGTGGCTTTACTCATTTTGGTATGCTTAGTATGAATGTACTGAATTTGTGAAATGCAGGGTAGTGAATCTGTGGAATTCTTTGCCACAGAAGACTGTGGAGGCCAAGTCAATGGGTATATTTAAGGCAGAGATAGCCGATTTTTGATTAGTACAGGTGTCAGGGGTTATTGGGGAGGAGGGAGAGGTAGATTAGACATGATCGAATGGCGGAGTAGATGTGATGAGCCAAATGGCCATGTTCTGCTCCTATCACTTATAACCTTATGACCTTAAGAAATGGACTGAAGGGACATTAAAGTGAAATTTTGTTGAATGATCAATACTTGAACATTCTCAGTTACCTAGACTTGGGGAATGGACTAGCTCTGAAGCAAATAATTTATAAAGCACCAGACTAAGTGGGACCCATTGGGTCCCATGTTCACACGGGAGGGCTGGACCCCCAACGCAATATTCCAATATATTGGTGGCCAGTGTGGGGGGGGGGGGGGGGGGGGGGGTTCTGGAGCGCTGGTATGGATGTTGTGGGCTGAAGGGACTGGTCTCCAGAGGGCTAGTATGGACAAGGTGGGCCAAATGGATTCTTGGGGTGGCAGCAGTCCCTCAAGCCTGATGTGCTGGCAGCTCACTCACGGCTGGTGGGCTGGCAGTTGACTCGCGGTGTTCCTTTAAATTCCACTTCAAGCAGGGTGCAAGGCCACCAAATTCAAGTGCAGTATCCTACCACTTCAAGCAGGGTGCAAGGCCACCGAATTCAAGTGCAGTTTCCTACCACTTCAAGCAGGGTGCAAGGCCATCGAATTCAAGTGCAGTTTCAGACCATTTCAAGCAGGGTGCAAGGCCACCACATTCAAATGCAGTTTCATACCATTTCAAACAAGGTGAGATCACCATAAAATCACCATAAAACCACACAAAATACCACACTCACAGTTTAGTAGACATTCAGTGTGTTCAATCACAGCTCAGACAGAGTCGTGACCTCCCCCACCCCCATCATGCAGAGACTGAGCCACACCCACAAATCCGGGTTTTTTAATCCCCATTCCCACCGGAAAAGGTGTGGCCTTCATGGCATGATTGACAGGAGAGAGATTCTCAACATTTTTAAAACACTGATAACATTTTTATTTTTCATTGATGGGAAGAATCCTCTGCACCTGATGAGTGAAGGGGGACTGAGTAAGATGGCCAAAAATCACAGCCGTAAGTTGGTAACGTTTTATCTAAAATCAATATACAGTACAAACAGGAAGTTGTCAAGTTTACACCACCAGCGATTTGCAGTGCTTTAACTTCAACCCAAACCGCCACCAGCCATTTGCAGTGCTTTTACTTCAACCCAAATCCCCACAAGTTATTTGCAGTGCATCAACCCAAACCCCCACCAGCCATTTGCTGTGCTTTTACATCAACCCAACCACATTTTCATTTTCAAACCACATTAAGGGCACTCAAGGTCAGTAAAACCACACTCACAGTTTAGTAAACATGTGTTCAGTGTTATTCACAGCTCAGACTGAGAGACATGACCCTCTCACTTCCCCCATCTTGCAGAGACTGACAGAGGCACAACACTTCTGGGTTTTATAGTCCCTTCCCCTCCCACCAGCAGGGGCAGCAGAGAGAATCTCAACATTTTTTAAAGATTAATAACTCTTTTATGTTTCATTGATGGGAAAAATCCACTTGTCCTGCGCAGCGGAGGGGGGGGGGGGGGGGGGGGGGGGGGGGGGGGGGACTCCGAGTAGGCTGGCCAAAAATCACAGCCGTAAGAGGCAGTGTTTTTTCTAAAATCATGAAACAGAAAAACAGAAAGAGGTCATGATCTTACTTTTAGTAATGTAGATTTTATGATGATATCATGGATGCCATAACATCATAGCAACTGTTGCTACGATGATACAGCATCCATGATATCATCACAAAATACTTTGGGTATGGAAACAGAGTTTTTTCAGTACTGGGCTGGTACACAGAGGTGTTGGTGACTGAACTGAGACACCATATTAAATCCCAGCACAGCTGCTGAATTTAAATTCCAGCAATAAATTAAACTTGGAGTATAAGACACCTCTAGGAATAATGATAATTTGAACTATTGGATTGTCATGTAAACTCGTCTGACCCTCTCACAACAGTACCCTTCAGATGAAGATAAGTACTGCAAATTGAGCTTTATGCAATCACGGCTTGACTAGATGAGTAGGAAAGGCCTTCGTGAGATGGCCACTAAATAGAAAGCAAACATAAGAAAAACTCAGGCTGCAGGAGTAAGCTTCATTTTTTTTTTTATTTTCTCATCTTTTTTTCGATTTTTTTTTTTTTGGAGCCATTTGCCCGACGCAGTGCGTAGCCGCTGGCCTGGGTTTGGCTACTATGCGGCAGACAGAACAAGGTTGATCCTGACTAAGGCCACTTGTCTGCTATGCAGATGTTATGCAATGGTATACCGCTGACCTGACGGTCGGCGTTTTCTCCAAGATCTATCGAGTTTACTCCCACACTCAAAGAGTCGTCGATAAGGTATTGTAGGTTTAGTGGCCCCTTGTGACTAATGTACAACATGTTACAATTAGCCCCCAGTTGTGGCAGTAAGACAGTAAGATTACTTTAAGTTGCGGCGAATCGTGTATCCTTATGTCAGCACAGCACGGTGGACTGAAGAGGCTGCTTTCCCGCATCTTGTACCTCTTACAACTAAACTCAAATTATTCGCAGGATCCTTTGTGTGGATGGGGACGAGAAAATGAAGAAGATTACCTTGTCATTGAGCTCCTTAAGCTGTAAGCAGTCCACGAGTCGCCGCGGTACGATTGAAGGCCGGGAAGGTTCCTGAGTACATTCTGCTTACACCATCATCATATGCATCAAGTGATGGCCCTCCTATGCCATTGCGCGCGAAGCTCTAGATGCTCCTTTTCAGGAATGGACAATGACGACAGCCCATGTCCAACATTTGAAACAGTGGATAGCTAGTAGACATGGCAAGCAAGAAGAAAGACCTCTGTCATACTCTCTAACAATAGCTGAATTAGCCAGGAGCCAGACTGCGCATCTGGATAGAGGGCGGTAGATTCAAAAAAATATGCAAGCACACTGTTTGAATGTCCAAGTGACAATAATCAAGGACAATTATTATAACGCTGCATTGTAGTCATCATCCTGTTTCCATCTACCACCTGTAGACATTGTGCCTTTCTCTGTTGGACCTGGCCTGCCCCCTGTGTCGCTTCCAACATTTTCGATTAGTCTTTCCATTAACGTGCATGATGTATAGAGTTCAGAGAGTCATGAGAAGTGTATAAACGTGCTGACAGAAACAAGCTCCCTTCAGACAACTTGACCCACATCAGCCAATATGTACCAGATACGACTAGAATCGCACGACTGCCTGGCGCATTGGTCCATTCCCTCGCAACCCCTGTCCATCCATTGTACCTGCCGTCTCTAAGTGTTTATTAAACGTTATAGGATATGTCCCTGATGTACTCAGTCTAACCCATTCTGGCAGCATTTGGAGTTACTTATAGACCCAGCCAATCCCGTTGAGCTGGAATACAAAGACCTTTACCCCTCAGATTCCTATGCAATATTTCCCCCATTCACCTGCAAACGCTATGATACCGCCGTCCTCGAATTAACCCCTACTTCTGCGGCATCTACCCAATCTATTACGCCATGTTTTATACACCTTTATAAGATACACCCAGTCATTCTCCTGTGTCCAAGCGAATAGTCCCAGCGTACTTCAACCTCTCCCGATAGCTCGCACCTAATAGTCCGATGAGCAAATTCCCCTTTTGTAAATTCTGAAGCCTTCAGCTAGGATACGACTAGGGTTCTAAGCAGACGTCTCGGAGATACATGAGAGAGCGCAATAAAGGGGAGCTCCCATTGAGCTTTTGCAGGGCTTAAGTAGGTTGCTAAGAATGGAGCGGAGTCAACGAGGTGTGATTCTAACAGAGTATACAATAACCGTGGATAGAATGAAACCTGGAATGATGCAGGGAAAACATATTATTTCAGCGTTTTTCGCCAATGCAATTTCCATGTAGTAATACCATATATTAGAAGTATATGCAGCTACTATGCTTATAAACGATGTGTCTATGTTTATGAGGGATGAGAAAACTAGGAGAATGTGTGTTAGGATGAGGTAAGCCAGCATAGCTCGCCATAACATGAATAGGTATTTGATGGAACTGATGTGGACATAATTCCACATCCCTATCACCTAGCGAGTCGATGAACATTTAATATAGAGCCAGAATGGCTAGAAATGCTGGCGGTGGCCTGTGCGCGCAGTTTTATAGAAAGATGGCGACTGAAATAGGGAGCTAGAGCGACCACAATGCCCCAATCGATAAATATGGATGCCTATCATGTTAACAGCAAACTGCAGGACTGCAGCCAGAATGACGGCAGATACACCGCCCAAGATCCAGTCCAAGTCGTCCAAGCTGAGCTTCTATTGTTCATATTACCCTGAAATAGGAAACACTGCAGAATATTCTATGCTTCTAGTACAAGCCCAAGTGCAGCAACAGTAGATAGCGCATTGCACTACAAAACAGATCACTGCTGTCTTCACACATACCATTAAATAAACACAGTGAATCGAAATAAATGATTAAAGTGCATACATAACAGATAAGATGGCTATATAATGTTCAGATGTTTTGTCCGCAGCACAAGTTTATATGAGTCTAATGGCTGCTGCGGAATGTAGACTATTCATGAAACATGGTCGTTTGCAGTCTTCTGGCCTACTTGTAATTCGACCGTGAAGGGTAGCAGACCGAAATGAAGTGTCCGTGCGCCAAGACTGCTAACTACCCTTACCTCATTATCTCAATCCACCAGGGGTCTAGACATAGCCTAAGACCTCTCTCGTTTAGTTCCTCTTCCATGTTGATTTTAGGACAAACTATCACGCATACATTCCTAAGAAATCCTCTTCCATACCAGCACCCCTGACCAATTGATTCATTCAATCTCGTATTGTAAGATGGCAAGTCACCCATTATACTGGAGTTTACCTGTAAGCACTGACACTTCTAAATTTTCCTGTTGACATGTCATCCCCAACTCCAACATGGCTTTAAGATGGAACTGGGCCATGCTGACACAACACCACTAGCGTTCTTTCTGCCCCCTTAGGTGATTGTCGAGCTTTATCCATAATTGATATCCACATCCTCTCATTGCAATGCCTGCCTTATCTATCTGACGTTAAACCAAACATGCTTCTCTAAACCAGGATACGCTACCCCAACTACTTAATTCACTTTCTGTCGCATCCTCTCCTGAATATGACGTAGTATCACATTGCTTTGCATCTTACTAGACTCCCATGCATAGCGTGATTGTGTGACGTTACTCCTCATATGCTGTCCCTTGACCTCCCCAAAGATATAATTATTCTACCAGTGTCCACCACACCTTACGTGTAAAGTAGCGTTCAATGCTATTCCCACTCTTCTGCTGTTCGTATATGTGCGTATTTCTGCCCGTAGATGCAAGATATCCCGGAGTGGTAATGTGCATTGAGGAGCACATTTGAACTACTATTTGCGCTCCTGGTCCATATAGTTCCATTGCATGCAACGTATCCACAGGCGTGTTTACTACCCATTTAGAGGTCGTCCTTATCCCCTTTCAGGAGAAAGACTCCAAAAATCAAGGAGCCCAGTTAGAGCGAGAACAAAAAAGCTATTAAGAGCCATCCATGGAATATGATAGGGCAATTGGACATTGTGGGCGGTTCGGAGGAAAGATCCGTAACGTGTTAGAGACATTTTTTTCTAAGTTTACCAACTTTATTTTTTTTTTTTTTTATTTTTTTCCAACTGTCCGAGATGGTACATAGATTAACTTCAATGCTGCCCCCGGGCTGACCAAGTCCTGCAATTATACTCACTCTACTCCACTCACATATCATTCAAAAACTAAATAATCAGATCCGACATCAAAGCCAAAGGGAGAAATTTATTTCAAAAAATACTCTGCTTGAACTAATTCACATACCCAAGTAGCCCTTTAGGCAATCAGCAGAAAGATTGAGCAGCCCATAGGAATCTATGTGATAATAGATTTACCACCACAAAGTGTGGTGTCAACTCTCAGAAGTGGCTACCAACTCATGTTAACGGAATAAGCCCTAACGGATAACGAATCAGGGGATTTGGGAGACCGAGAAAGCCAGGAATGGAGGCGCTCCAGGTACTGATTCTGGGATGACATCAGCCATGATCATATTGAATGGACCGCTCTCCAACGATTTCGAAGCACCGGCCGATACTGTGGACCTACTCCTGCACTATTTCCCATAGTTTCTCTGGTTCGATGTGTACTAGTGTTAGACAAGGCAGTCGGAACAATTCTTGTGAGTGACAGTATATGGCAGGTGCCCATCACTGGATCCTATGGATGCAGAGCATGATGAGCAAGGGATTACTGCGAGACGTCCAAGTCATTGAACACATGTGCTTCATAACATCGAGCTCAGCTGGTGACATTGCTAGAATGCAAGAATTAACTGGGCGCGGTCTGCCTCCCCTCGGGCTACAGAATTGTCCAAGTTAGTTGGCGGACAATGCTACAATTTCACAATAATCACAGAAGGATGGGGCGAATTAGACTTGGCAACATTTGATGCGACTGTAGCACAGCAATGATAGTAAGGCCTAGTTAGGCGTTTTGGGTCGATTATCCCTTAAGACAATCTTGAAACGTGTGCTGACGCAGTGATATTGAGGTTATAGCTTTTCCTGAGTCATCACGTTCGCCAAACATGAAAATGCAGTGCTCTCAGCATTACACGTCCACTGCCAAGGCACCCCCAAAAATCAACAATCATACAGAACCAGAGATAGGATACACATGGCATCAGCTATAGAGTTAACGTAATATAGCAGTGGAGACTATTGGGGGAAAGGCCCATCTATATAGAATTTGGCTAGGAAGGAGGAAGTGCAGTCTGAGCTGTCCAACCAAGATAAGACTACAAAATAGCTGACCGGAATATCAAACTCCCAGCAGAATAGGAACCGAGCCGACCGTTAGTAGACTGGACGTCGTGAGAATAGTAAGAAGTAGTTCGACACTGAAACATCACCCATTACCTTCTGTCCAGATTATGCCTGACCTGACTCATGTTAAGTTACTACCACCATCCGCTTACTGAGTGTACGTAATTCTTCACTCAGCAGATGGCGTTACTACCTATGGATTTTCACTCACTTTGCCTCATTCAGTTCACTTTCGTCCTGCCCTTGCCATAACAGCGCGAGACACTGAGACTAGCCCGTCCTGTACTTATCAATAAGGCGTGCCAGATAAGATTAATGGACACCAGATAGATACGTAGGTTGGAGATGACAGAATTATTTATGTTGCTTTTGCAGCGGCTCAAAGGCCGACAAAGAAGAACGAATAACATGCTACTTTAAATCATTGCTTGCTAATTGCCCGACATTCTTCACTCATGATTCCTCCAAGCTAACCAATCAGTACAATTTATCGGAGCGATGTCCTCCACGATGCTATGCATGCTCTCCTCCCTAGCCCTGCTCCAACCCTACTCCTTGCCCCTGGATGCGTGAGCCGTCTATTGACATGGGGCTCCGCGGTCTATGTAAGGTCATGTACAAACCTACCTGATACGTTCCTTGCTCAGCGACCTTTTTTTTTTATACGGACATCTTCCCTAAAAAGCCATGTCGTCGCGATTTGCGAGTGCAACTGTGGAAAGGATGCGACTGGGAGGGCGGAGTTTAACGCGATTTTTCACTAGGCCCGTGTAACTAATTCGCAGATGTCAGCCTAGTAAATCATTAACGAAAAATCGCTGGCCCTCGAGAACCCTCGGCTCGCAAAAGCCTATCTAGTTTTAGTTATTATTAAAGACTTGAGTATTTATAAGCTCTTAGTACGTTAGTTTGTAAAATACACGTCTCATTCCGCAACCTACTCGCCAGGCACCCAGGTTTTATAAAGCAAACCAATTAAGGTATTACCTTATTTTTACATTAAATCAGGAAATATATCTAACCCCGCCTATATCAAGGTGATCTAATAGCGACGTAAGGTCATTTTTGCGGCTATTTATATATCCCGCAGTATTTTCTCTCTCGCGCATTTGCAGGGCACTCATGCCATGCGCTGTGATTGTATACAAACATTTAAACAGCCCGCCCGTCAGATAATCCCACTAGAAGCGATAACTGATGAGGCATTATTTACAGACAATTTCATTGAACACGAAATATACCTTCCAGTTGGGCCATAATAAAATAATCGTTAAATTTAGATATAAAAATCATGTAATCATTCGCCTGAATTAGTTGCGGAAAATCTGTTGGTACAAGTTAAGGCTATTTAAAAATGCTTAGCTTTCATTAAGAAACTGGCTTTTGACTATCCAGATCACTTAGACTTTTGCTAAATAGTCCATTGAAAATCAATTACGGGAACATAATAGATGATTAATTTCCTGATGTATGAAAATGGACCATAACTTTTATAATACTCTTGAGATATGAAAGTGAATTGAGATACTGTCAACAATTAAACTTATGTTAGGCTTGTATACTGATGAACAAAGGATAAATATGCAGACGTTGAGTATTTTAATCTCAGAATTTTTGCTAACATTGCTTAGTCTAATGAACCTCTGAGAATATTAGTGGTGCCACTGCAGAGATAGATGCCAGAGGCCTTCTGATCCTTGTATGCAGGTATGGATAGGCCGCGCACCAGCCAGCCCAGCCAGGACATCCTCGCCGCCGATCCATTGAGGTGAGAGACCGCTCCGGGAAAGTCAGAAGTGGTAGACCTCGCCTCGGTCGTCAAGCAGTGGCAATTGCCATATCTGAGTGCTCTGTCTGTGACGATGACCCACCGGATAGGGAGCCATGAAGGAATGATTTTTTACACCAATGGAGCTCATCAGCAGAGGGGACCTCGGGCAGTGATAGTGAGAGCGTCAGTGTGGCGGTCGATGATGAGTGTGAAGTACGGGATGAGGACGCGACACCGGGCCACGTGTGCGACAGCTGAGGATGCCCCCCCCCGCTGGACGACATGCATGAAACAATAGCGGAAATACCGGCTGTGCTGACGAGCGACTTGACGTGAGGCATTTTGAGGGACAAGTGCAACAGCGGACCCAGCATGGAGGAGGGACAGCGTGATGGTGAATTGGACGGATGGGAGGGGAAACGCTGTCATCAGCAGAAGAGGGAGAACTGCGCCCGATGCGGGGACGACCTTGCTTAAGCTTGGCTATGACGCCTTTATGATGACGGCGACACTATTTGCATACTTTGGGCACGATGCAAGCAAAGAAATGTTCACTGTGACTATGATCACATGCTGAAAATATTCAATTCAATAATCACTCTTAAGGTCCTCTGAAATTGAACCAAGAGTCAGAGCGGCTGTGGTTATCCCTCCATTGTGTATGTCGGAGTCTGCACAGAGTCCAATGCTGGAGCAAGGGCTTCCTGGAACTCCCCCAGGCCCATTTAATGCTGAAACAACCAGCCTCTCGGCATCGGTTCAGTCCTTTCCCATCAGTACTTGAATGGGGATTTTAACACGGTGATTGTGCAAGAAGGAAGAGATGATGATGTTCAAAGCATATTAGTTTACTTTAGAAAATAATTGTAGCTTTGGCTGCGATATTTTTTATTCAGCAGTTTTAATCGCTTTATGTCCAAAGCTGATAGCTCTGCGCTCTTGAGAGACAGAAAATTAATTTTGCACTATGACCCTGGTGAGCCGGATAGATAAGAGAAGTTAGAGAGTATTCATTTGTAATTTTTAATTTTTGATTAGAATGACCGTTGTTAATATGAATTCCAGTGTAGATCTTAAAATAGTTACAGACATCCCAGACAGAGAACAGACACTACGAGGGCACTAAATAGCCCATGGCACAAACTTGCCCGTATCATTTATCAAGGGTTTGTGGGTTGGGCTTAGTTCTACTATCCCACCATCACATAATTCACATAATTCCAAGATTTGAACACTGTGCAAGAGGTCCCTCCTTTCAGCAGCCTCCAGGAACAACGCGATGATAGACACAAATGCATGCTGAGTACTCAGCGCGGATACAGGCAAGCCAGCTCGACTGATAGAAGAATGGAAGTGCAGTGTGACATTTTTGTCAGTCAAGTCAATGGTTATTTCTATAGCACATTTAAAAACAACTCTCGTTGACCAAAGTGCTGTCCGTCAGTGCAGGTACTAACGTGCTACATACAATAGTACACAGATCTAACAATACATACATAGACAGACTGCCTTTACAGCGGTTCCCTCAGGGACCTCAAGAAATGCCTGATTGTGCAATAGATTATGATAAGGGAATAGAAATAGTGGTTTAAGTCTAGACATTAAAGGTCGATGGAGTCGGCTGGAGGGGAAGATGAATGGATGCGGTTCCACAGTCTGAAGACGATCTCGTCAACTGGAAGAATGGCTGATCACTAGTCTAGGGTGTGAGATCCTCTCTTACAGACCCTCGGCATTCGGAATGGGCTGATGGTTAATGTCGGTCGCGAAGAAGGGCAGCTCCAGCTTTGCGGTCTACGACAGTGCAAATCCTCCATCTGCAGTTCCTTCTTTTTACCTAGGAAACACCACGCATTTTCCTTTTTTCAGAGATGCCACTGACCTAGCTCCCGCTGAATATGTACTCCAGACTTTTTTTGTCCATCTGTCAGTGTATATCCACAACATCTTGCATGTTTCCGCCTTCCCACCTAGTGACTTTTGTGAATTCAACGAACACGAATTACTTTATGGGCCTGTACACAAGATTAATCGGCACAATATTAAGGCAGCTTGCATGTAACTAAATTTTTAGGCTATGCCGAAACCTTCTTTCAACAACATCTTGGTTTTTTCCTGAATTTTTTTTGTCACCCCCCCCCCCCACCCCCCCGTCCCCCCCCGCCCCCCCCTCCGCTTTTTGTAAACCATCGAGGTCTGTGAACAGATTGGTAAATAACTCTGTAGGTAACTAGGACTGCCTCCCCTATAACCCTGAGTTATTATTAGGGCAGTATACAGGTGCAGATGTGCCCGCAAAATTTTCATACATGTTGCCAAACAGTTTTCGGCCCGACCAGCGGCGACACCTTTTGCCTGTCGCCAGCGTAGTTGTTGCTTGGTTGTTGTACAGGTGATGAATTCATTAAAACTAGTCCCTGGCAGTTGCCTAAAGAATCGCCTAAGTGGAACAGTCCCATTACTCCCCACTAGGGGGCTCAACAAGACCAACCGCTTTTGCAGGTTATTCTAAAAACAAGCTCAGAACATGGAGTGGGAACAATGTCACATATGTCACAGTTTTCTGAAGTGGAGTGTACTCTGCCTGATCGAGAGGTGAATAGTCGTGAAGGTTTCATCTGCATGAAACTGACCCAAATACAACAAAAACGGTCTTTGGCACTGTACCATGCATTTAGAACCAATGATTTGATTTTTCATATGATCTTCTGCTGCAGAACTTAATCTGAATATTTACATTGTTCGGTTAATCACTGTATATTAGGATACTTGTAATACCGTATCAAAAATTAATTTGTATTTATGTAAGAGATAATTGTGTTGCTTATGCCTACATTCTTTACATGACACGAGTTACTCATCAGAGCAAGTGCGAAGTCAGGAGGACGTTAAATTAAAGATAAAAACTGATGATGGAACTCATGTAGGAAGGAAGGAACTGCAGATGTCCTTTTCACACATTACATGCTCTTTGCACCCTTCTATATCTCCAGTTTCCCTCTGCCCTGACTCTCAGTCTGAAGAAGGATCTCGACCCGAAATGTCACCTATTCCTTCTCTTCACAGATGCTGCCTGCCCCGCTGAGTTACTCCAGCATTTTGTATTTGTCTCCAGTGTAAACCTGCAACTGAGGTTCCTTTCTGCACTCTTTAGCAGAGAGTTTGTAGCTGCAAAGGAGAGAGAAACAAGCAGAATGGGGTTGGGGGACTATTAGGTTGGAGGCTTTAAAGGGGAGATTGCCAGAGGTAATGATAGTTTGGGAAATAGTTGTCTGGTGCTTGTTGGTGAGGGTATAGTCAGCAAGTACAATGTGGAATCTGCGGACTCCTACGGGCTCCTACGGACTCGCTACCGACATTACCCGACATTCCCCGAGTTCGAATCAAGGGGAAAACTCGGGAGAGTTCGTGAGCAACTCGGAAAAGTGGGACAGGGCCTTTAAGAGGGAGAGATAGATCAGCCATGATTGAATGGCGGAATAGACTTGATGGGCTGAATGGCCTAATTCTATCACCTATCTCTTATGATCTTATGATCAATGACCATGAGAAGAAAGAAAGTATTTGAGTATGTACTGTGCTTTTCACCACTTGTCCTGAAATGAATTACAGACAATTGGGTACGTTTTGAAATGTTTTGCTGTGGTATTGCTTAAATGCCATCTACACACATGTTCGAATCAAGGGGAAAACTTGGGAGAGTTCGTGAGTAACTCGGGAAAGTGGGACAGGGCCTTCACCCCATTCCCCTGCCTTCTCCCCATAACCTCTGACACCCGAACTAATCAAGAATCTACCTATCTCTGCCTTAAATATGTCCACTGACGGCCTTCACAGCCTTCTGTGGCAAATAATTCCACAGATTCACCACCCTCTGACTAAATACATTTCAAACCTTTAATTCTGAGACTCTCCCACTAGTGGAAACATTCTCCCTATATCCCCTCTATCAGGCGTTTCATTATTCTGTATGGTTCAATGAGTCCCCCCCTCACTCCAGTGAGTACAGGCCCAGTGCCGTCAAATGCTCATCATAAGGACCACCTCATCATATGTTAACCTACTCATTCCTGGGATCATTGTCTGTAAACATCCTCTGGACCTCTCCCAGAGCCAGCCAAAGTCTAGGGGTGTTGCAAGGTTACTTCACAACATGAGAAAGCTGCTGAATTTCAGTGTGGTTTATTCTATTTATATGTTGGTTCTTCTCGTGAAGTGACGTGATCTCGGAAATGTCCGAATATCAAGTTTGCCACCATAATTTTCCTACCTGCTATGTATATTTATTTTTTAAATTATTATTCTACCTCTTTCTGTTCCGTCCTCACATGCTTTTTGCAGTTCAAGAAACAGTATCAGCAGAGCAGCAGCACTTCCCCAATCTACAGTGGCCATATTTTACTGAACAAAACTCAACTTTTCTCTTGGATTTCCTTTTGAACGACAGCGCAGAAGGTGATATCGATGATAAAGTAGGTAGCGGTGCCTCTTATTATCTGATTCCAACGTGTTGCACTGAGTGCTTGTAACTTTTCACCTGTTGGTGAAAAGTAGGCAAGGGAGGTGGATTAATGCAGCACCTTAATCTTGGATCACATGTTTGCCTGCACTTATCAGTTACCGAGGTGCATGCTGTTGAAATCGAGGTGATGTTGTTCGCAGGTCATCTACTTTCAAAGGCGATCTGTAAACTGTAAAATGAAGTGGCAAATGACAGTAAAACCAGCCTCTCACTGTTGCAGTAAAACCGGTCCTAGTGGTGATTAACGACATTCAGTCTGGATGTCCACTCACGTACACAACCTGTGTGTGCGCTCAATAGAGAATTAGTAGGCATTGTACTAAACGTATTGAAGCTTTCAGTGACGTGCAGAGAAACCTCTTACGTTTCAAGTATTTGTGGGGAGAGATTAGACTGTGAGGAAGAAGGGAGTGGCAGTAAAGTCTGACTGAATTTGTGTTAATCATGCTGAGGGAGACGGAAATTAATCTCAGCAGTTTGAGTCATGTTCAGGTGTCTCTGGAAAGGAGTTTACTTCCCAATTCTTCACTTAGTTCTGTTTAGACAATTATCTGTACAATGTGGATCTGACCCCATAGTCCTCTCCAGCCTTTGCACTCACGCAACATGGTGCATTCTTGTTTTGCTGGGTTGCCAAAGGTCATGAAATGGATTTTAAAAACAACACAACATTTAGTGTGCACGGATCCTCCTTTAGACATAGGATGCATTTTTGTGTGAGTGCACACCTGTCCATTCATTCCAGTGAATTTGTTTATTCAGTGCCTCTGTCCCCCATACCAAAGTGCAGTAATCTAACCAACGAGGCCTCCATTTTACTCTCAGATTCTAGGCGCATAAGAATAGGAGCATGGTGTTTACCACCACAATTGCAATGTACAAGTAAATTATACCATGGCTGAACTGGATCTTAATCCGTTGCCTAACTTGTTTCTGTACTCCTTGTGTACAAAAATGCTACCAGTGTGTTTTCACAGTTTGAAATGAGTTAAGTCCATAAGTATGAAGAAACATGAGACTGCACCATTCAGAAGTGCATCAAGGGGATTAAGTTCTGCATTTCCATCACCATTTTTTGACAGAACATTTCTTGGTGTTAGACACAAAATGTTGGAGTAACAGGCATCATCTCTGGAGAGAAGGAATGGCTGATGTTTTGGGCCAAGACCCTTCTTCAGACTTTGAACACACTTGTTCCTACACACGTCTTGATGTTACTCTGGTGGAGATTCCTCGGTTTGCACTGCTCCTCCATAGGAAATAGTTTTGGTCTATCTATCCTATCAGCTCTCTCAATTGCCTTGTATAGCTTCATAATCCTCTATCCTCAAAAGGGAATACGCTGAAAATCTTCATAAATGTTGGAATGTTTAATTCTGATTATATGATACAGATTCAATGCCTTTATCAAATGTGAGACTAGCGATACAATGAAAATGCATCAAAAGTTTTGTATGTGCTAAATCAGCTAATAGCTGTGTCTTGTTGTTTCAAGCTCCTCCCAATCCTATACTTTTAATTCTACTATTGTCTACTATAAACCTACTATAAACACTCCAATGATTGACATCATGCATCACACAAATGTTGCTTTGATGTCAGAAATACTGAGGTTGAGCGGGAAAAATAGATCAGCCATGATTGAGTGGCAGAGTAGACTCGATGGGCTGATATGCCTCATTTTGCTCCTATGGTGGTGGTCATGTCTCAAATTAAATAAATTATCTTAAAACAAATAGCTTGATAAACAAGGTTCAGGTCATCTGGAAATATGCAGGAATGTTATAAAGACATTGCCCTTTTAATGGAGCCAATCCAGAGCATTTTGGCTTTGAATTCAACCCTCAAAAGGTGGGGGCAGGGTGGACAATGTGCGATGCAAGCACGTAAATATTAAATATTATTTTGCTAAGCACCTCCTTTGTCGGAAGAAGACTTTATGAACTTTCTTCAGTGTCTTTGCCTACTCTTTGATCCTGACATTACAAAAGACTTGTGCCAGCTTGTATGCTGGAGTTTTGCTGATTACTTCACCTCAAACAGGATATTCAAATGCAAGGTGACCTTTGCACCAATGTGCTGCACAACAGAAAAGGAAAGTGTGGGTTATCGTGGAGTTTGCGTTTGAAAACTACGCTGGCCTCTCATTGAAAAACTTTGAAGATTCAAACAGGAGAGAATATTGTAAGTCTCAGTTACCTAGCCAGTACTAACGGCAATCTGCACAAGTGACAGTTGTGTGTTAACCCTTTCATTGGTACTAAGTAGTCAGGTCAAAAGATTTTCATCACCACAAAAATTAGGAGTAGAGTTGAGAGTGACTTATCTCATCGTTACGGCAGGATTTGAGCAAGTTTGGCATCAGAGTTCCTAAATGGAATTGAAATCAGGGAAGAATATATCAACTGAGGATAATGTTTATGGTTCATTCTTACTATCTCAATAGCGAATCAGCTTGAATTTATATAGTGTTTTTAATATAGTGAAAATATCCTGAAATGCTTCACGAGAAGATTATGAAAAACAATAACATTGGAACCCAAAAGTAAGTCGTTTTTTGGAGTCATAAAGGAGACAACAGAAGGTGGACACAAAATGCTGGAGTAACTCAGCGGGACAGGCAGCATCTCTGGAGAGATCGAAGGTAGACACAAAATGCTGGAGTAATGTTGATTGAGAATTAAATACTGACCAGGACACCAAAGATAACTTTCCTGTGATTTTTCAAAATAGTGCCATAGGATATTTTATTCCTACCTGAGAAAGCAGAGCAGCCCTTATTCTACCAGTTAATCTAACAGATAGCATTAAGAAAAGTGCAGCACTTCTGAGTACTGCCAGCATCATGTCCAGCCAGATGTGATAGCTATATTAATAACAGAAAATATATGTTTTGTCCTCATTCATATTGCACCTTCTAAACAAGTCCAGGACAAGGGGTCACAGCTTAAGGATAAGGGGAAATCCTTTAAAACCAAGATGAGAAGAACCTTTTTCACACAGTGGTGAATCTCTGGAACTCTCTGCCACAGAGGGTAGTTGAGGCCAGTTCATTGGCTATATTTAAGAGGGAGTTAGATGTGGCCCTTGTGGCTAAGGGGATCAGGGGGTATGGAGAGAAGGCAGGTACGGGACACTGAGTTGGATGATCAGCCATGATCATATTGGATGGCGGTGCAGGCTTGAAGGGCCGAATGGCCTACTCCTGCACCTAATTTCTATGTTTCTATGTTTCTAAGTGGTTTATGCTGTGGCTTGGTTCCATAATAACCAGAAATGACTACACTCACACCTTCAGAAAAGTGTATTTCCAGTATAAAATACCTGTCACTGATAATCCAGTCTAACATCAAATATAAATAATGCATTTTATCTGTGCTGGTGTTCATGAATTAGTAAACGCAGCCACATTTTTCCAAATAATTTGCCCTTTTTTCAGTTGTTTTAGCGGCCATTGCTGTAACCGGACATATTCTTTTTTTTTATTTTTTTTATTTTATTAGAAGTAAGTACAATCATATGGCACCAAAGTGCCTAATATATATTTTCATAATACATTTTATGTACAACTTCGGTTTTTTTTTGTTACATTGAAAAAAGATTAGAATAAGAAAAATAAGTTAGATAGTAAAGGATAGAAAGATGTGAAATATATAGTGTGTGAAGAAAGAAAACGAGTAAATGAAGAAAGTTGAGAAAGAGAAAATAGATAAAAGAAAATAAAATAAAAAAAGGCGATCATTATTTATAATGTTGACCAACCCTCGTCCAGTCCTGAAACAGTTATTTTTTACAATTGTGTTGCACCATATGATTCCAAAAAAACGACGAATGGAGACCAACTCGTTATGAATTGGTCTGATTTATCCATTAGGAGGAATCATATTTCCTCAAGATGAGCGGTGTCCAACATGCTTGCAATCCATATTTTAAGCGTTGGTATTGATGTACCCTCCAAAATTTAAATATTAATTTTTTTGCTATTATTAAACCATAGTTAAAGAATAGATTTTGAGATGTGTTCAATTTATTCCCATCTTCCATTACACCAAATATAATCATTTCAGTATTAGGTTCCATTCTTGTCCTTGAATAATTTTGTAAATATTTCAAAAATATAATTCCAAAATCTATAAAGTTTTATGCAGGAAACTAAGTAGTGTGTTATAGTTGCATTTTGGGCTAGACATTTATCACAAGTGGCGGATATATTTGGATAAAATTTGTTCAATCTTGTTTTTGAATAATATAATCTATGTACAATTTTAAATTGAATTAGATTATGTCTTACATTAATTGAACATTTGTGAATATATATCAAGTATTAATGGTGCAGTTACCAGACATATTCATTGAAGTATAATGTACAGTGCATCCTTTTAGCACAATATTGGAGCTTTTTCAACGGAGAGTTCGTGTTTTTACTGCTTCCCTGCAATCTTTGACCACTGACTGGAAAACAAAAGGATTAAAGGATGTTGCTTTCTTTGCCACCCCAGGGCAAAACCTAATAGGTACCCGAGGGGCAACTTTTTGCTCAGAGGGTGGCAGCTATTTATGGAATGAGCTGCCAGGGGAGATGGTTGAGGCAGGTATGATGACAGCATTTAAAAGTGGCTTGGACAGGTGCATGGATAGAAAAGGTTTAGAGGGATACGGGCCAAACACGGGCAACTATGAGTATCTTGGTCAGCATGGGCACCTTGGTCAGCATTGATGAGTTGGGCCGAAGGGCCTGTTTCCATGTTGTATGACTCTATGACTATTCTAGTAATTATTTCTTAATACAGTATATCAAATGCAGTTTACACACACAAAAACCTTTTCTATATGTCCCTTGGGTTCCAATATTCTTGCATGTTGGATAAGCTTAGTGGAGAAGAACTGAATCAACAGAAGAAATAGTGTCACTGAGGTCCTTGACTTTACTTGTGCTGCACACAATGATTGTTCAAGTGTGTTTAATGACTGAAGTAGGAACCTCTGTGACTTATTAACTAAACTTGTTGTTTTTCGTTACCTTGGTTATGTCTCACAAGGGATTCCAGTAGGAAAATAATGTTTCACAAATTGTTGAAAGACACTTAAAGCTCAAACTGACTTTAAATGTGTTTTAGCACTTGGGTATATCTCCAGCCGCTGACAGGGTTAAACATATATTCATAAACAAAAGAACATTTGTTGACACCGTAGCTGAATAAAGTTGTAAGCGGATATTTTTGTACAATTGTACCAAGATGATTAATATTAGGCAAAGACTTTATTATCCACAGATCTGCCTGGTCAAAAACCTGCCATTTATTTCTTGTGGAGAATATAGAAACTATAAAAACAGCTCTTCAAATGCAGTTAGTGGTCTAACTGACAGGAAGTAGAGGCAGTGAGTGATAAGCATGTATTGTCATAATATTAACGCACTATGAGTAATGCTTGCTATATTTAGGTTTTGCTGGTGTTTACACAGTGTTGCTGCCATCTAATCTTTTTCAGCTAAAGTCTGACTAACGACCAATCATTATAACCATTAGAAACATATAAAATTCTTACGGGATTGGACAGGCTAGATGCAGGAAAAATGTTCCCCACGTTGGGGGAGTCCAGAACCAGGGGTCACAGCTTAAGAATAAGGGGTCGGCCATTTAGGACTGAGATGAGGAAAAACTTTTTCACCCGGAGAGTTGTGAATCTGTGGAATTCTCTGCCACAAAAGGCAGTGGAGGCCAATTTACTGGATGTTTTCAAGAGAGAGTTAGATTTAGCTCTTAGGCCTAACGGAATCAAAGGCTATGGGGAGAAGGCAGGAACGAGGTGCTTCATTAATTGTAGTCTCTCTCCAAATATTCATATACTATAATTACAGATCAACGATTACAAAATGCTATTTCACTATGGTGCACACAATAGCATCTTAGAATCTTGGAGTTTGATTCAGTGAACTAACATTTTAGGGAGATGCTTCATGTATCTATTAAAAGGGGCACAAACATGGGGTGCCAACCATGAAAAAAGTCAAAGTGCATGAAGAAACTGCAGATGCTGATTTAAACCAAAGATACACATAAAACGCTGGAGTAACTCGGCGTGACAGGCAGCATCTCTGGAGAGAAGGATGACGTTTCCGGTCGAGACCCTTCTTCAGACAGACTCAAAAAAAGTCTGCATTTTGCAATACTTTGTTGTAATATTACTTGTTATGTGGAGTACAGTAAATAATTTCAAGCTGTCTACCAGAAAACTTTTAATCAAACTATTTTCCTGGGAGAACTAACATTTATTTACATGTAGAAAGGGAAAATGCATAGAAGTGTCTCGACCCGAAACGTCACCCATCCCTTCTGTCCTGAGATGCTACCTGTCTCGCTGTGTTGCTCCGGCATTTAGTGTCTAACGTTTATTCATGATCTTCTATTAGGTTCTCAGGAAATCACACAAAAACTTACATGAGCAAACAATAACCATTGGCATGCAGCAAGACTTAATACATTATGTTTTTTGTTGCAATATTAATGGGCTTCTATATTGAACAAAATGCAGGTTTCCCAATAGATCCAGTTCAATTACTTTGGTTCTAGGGCTATTTTAAATCCCATTTGAACATTATACTTTCTGATCTATTTCCTTTCATTCAACCAAAGAGTGCGTACAGTGCATAGAGAAGGCAATGACGCAAGAAAACAGCAGTAGCACCAGTCCCCTCAAAGACCACCCACAATGCAATATCATGGCTTCTTCTGTGCCATTTCCCTATAACCCCGATAGACACAAAATGCTGGAGTAACTCAGCGGGACAGGCAGCACAATACAATACAATACAATACAATACAATACAATATTTATTGTCATTTGAACCTCAGTGAGGCTCAAACGAAACTCTGTTTCTACAGCCATACAAACAAAAACGATTCCTACTAGACACACAACCAATTTAATTCACACAAACATCCATCACAGTGAACCTCCTCCTCACTGTGATGGAAGGCAAAGTCTTTTCTCTCCCCTGCTCTCCATTTTTCTCCCAATGTTGAAGCCCCCGGTGGGCGATGGTAAGTACCGCAGCCATTTTAGTCCGTGCCGGGCGATGTACGGCCCCGCTCCAGGTCCAAATGTCACAAGTTGGAACCCCCGGCGGGCGCTGGAATGTCCCACGACCATTAAAGCTGCGCCAGGCGATGTACGGCCCCGCTCCGGCTTGTTCCAACCCTGCGACACGGGCTGGAGAAGTTGAGTTGCGGGAGCTCCGGAAAGCGGTCTCCTACCTCTGGAGAGAAGGAATGGGTGACGTTTCGGGTAGAGACCCTTTTTCAGTCTCCAGCATTTTGTGTCTATCTTCGGATTAAACCAGCATCTGCAGTTCTTTCTACACACTGTAACCCTGAATTTCTTCAAATTCAAAGATCTATCCATCTCCATCTTAAATATATCTAATGATCTGGTCTCCACTGCCTCTGGAACAAAGAATTTCAGATTCATTACCCTTGCAGGGAAGAAATCCCTTGCCGGTTTGAAATAGTGGCCTTGTATCTTGTAGCTATGACCCCTTGTTCATACAAGATACAAGATACAAGATACATTTAATTGTCATTTGGACCCCTTGAGGTCCAAACGAAATGCCGTTTCTGCAGCCATACATTACAAACACATAGACCCAAGACACAACATAATTTACATAAACATCCATCACATCGCTGTGATGGAAGGCCAAATAAACTTATCTCTCCACTGCACTCTCCCCCCCCCCCCCCCCCCCATGTCAGAGTCAAAGTCAAAGCCCCCGGCTGGCGATGGCGATTGTCCCGCGGCCATTAAAGCCACGCCGGGTGGTGCGAGGTCGCACACCGGGTCTTGGTGTTAGAGCTCCCGGCGTGCGCTCGCAGAGTCCCGCGGCCATTCCAAGCCGCGCGGGGCAGTGATGTAGGCCCCGCTCCAGGAGCTCTTCAACCCCGCAACTCGGGCGGGGGAAGTCGCCGTTGCGAGAGCCCTGAAAAGCGGTCTCCCTCCAGGGAGCCGCGGGCTCCCGGTGCCGCCGTCCACAGACCTGCCGTTGGAGCCTCCGACTCTCCGGTCGGGCCGCAGCAGCAGCTCTCCTCCACCGCTCCACCCGCTCCGGACTCGGCCAGCCCCGCGACGTTCATGGCTTTCCCATAAGTAAAAACATCTCAACATCTACCCTGACACACCCCTGAGGTTCTTGTATGTTTGAATAAGCTCACACCTCATTCTTCTAAACTCCAGGAAATTCAGAACCAACCTGTCAAATCTCTTTTGATAGGACAGCTCCGTTATTGCAATAATTTGCACAGGAAATCATCTCTGGACTGCCTCCAATGCTAGGACAAGCTTTTTTTTGGTACGGAGACCGAAATTGTGCCCATTTCTTCAGGTGAGGCCTCACTAACATCACGCACAATTGGAGCAAAACCTCCCCATTTAACTCACCTTCCATTCCCACACTGAACTTTCTGTCCACTGTGAGAGTGAGGCCAAATGCAAATTGGAGGAACAGCATTTCACTTGGGCACCCAGTGGCATGAATATTGATTTCTCTAACTTCAAGTAACCCTGGCATCCCCTCTCTCTCCATCCCACCTCCGCCCTAGTCTTTGTACTAGTTTCTCTGTCGTATTGGTGAGTTTCATTGGCTGCATAGCGCGTTTTCATCTTGCTCAGCGCTAACATTGGACCACTGTTGATCATTGTTACTTTTTTGCATATTTTTCATTCATTTGATCCACATCTCTCTATATTACCGTCTAGATATCTCATTTCCCATTTTTCCCCGAAAAATGGTCTCGATCTGAAACATCACCTATTCTTTCTGCAGAGATGCTGCCTGACGCGCTGTTACTCCAGCTTTGTGTGTCTTTCTCCCTATTTTAAAACCCCAATCCCTTCACAATAAAGGCCAAAATGCCTTTTGCCATCTTAACTACCTTGGTCCTGCCTGCAAACCTTTTGTGATTCACGCAACACAACACCTACACCTGTACATTATTGTAGTCTCTCTCCAAATACTATTGATGAGCACATTAGCATTTTAGAATCTTAGAGTTTGATTCAGTGAATTAATATTTTAGATAGATAGCTTCATGTATCTGTTAAAAGTGGCACAAACAGCAATGAAGTGCCGACCGTTAAAAAAGTCAAAGTGTAGGAAGGAACTGCAGATGCTGGTTTAAACTAAAGATAGACACAAAAAGGTGGAATAACTCAGCAGGACAGGCAGCATCTCTGGAGAAAAGGAATGGCTGACTTTTCAGGTCGAGACCAGACACTTGAAAAAAGACCAGACTCCTGAGTATCTGACTGACTCAAAAAACCTTACCTTTAGAATGAAATTTATCAGCCAAAATTCTTGTTTGCCAGAAATTCACCACAAGTAAAGTATAACTTGTTCCTCTTCATTTCAAATACTTTAATCATAGAAACATAGACAATAGGTGCAGGAGGAGGCCATTCGGCCCATCGAGCCAGCACCGCCATTCATTGTGATCACGGCTGATTGTCCCCAATCAATAACCCGTGCCTGCCTTCTCCCCATATCCCCTGATTCCACCAGCCCCTAGAGCTCTATCTAACCCTGTTAAATCCATCCTGTGATTTGGCCTCCACTGCCCTCTGTGGCAGGGAATTCCACAAATTCACAACTCTGGGTGAAAACGTTTTTTTCTCACCTCAGTCCCATTTGGCCTCCCCTTTATTCTAAGACTGTGGCCCCTGGTTCTGGACTCGCCCAACATTGGGAACATTTTTCCTGCATCTAGCTTGTTCAGTCATTTTATAATTTTATATGTTTCTATAAGCCCCCTTCCCCTCATCCTTCTAAACTCCAGTGAATATAAGCCTAGTCTTTTTAATCTTTCCTCATATGACAGTCCCACTATCCCAGGGATCAATCTTGTGAACTTACGCTGCACTGCCTCAATCACAAGGATGTCCTTCCTCAAATTAGGAGACCAAAACTGTACACAATACTCCCGATGTGGTCTCACCAGAGCCCCATATAACTGCAGAAGAATCTCTTTATTCCTATACTGAAATCCTCTTGTTATGAAGGCCAACAATCTATTAGCAATCATAACATTTGTTATAAATATTACAGAACAGTTCTCCATACATAATTAAAAATATTATTCGAATTGCGCACAAAATCTATGTTGCAATGCATGACAACAAATATTCTGTGACAGACATTCCATCAGTTACAAGCTTGGAATGTCTATTTCATAGATTCAAAGAACTCAATGCACATGAGCGGTTGGACTATAAATTGTGTCTGGTCTCCATAAAATCTTTATGGCACCGCAAAACATTTTATTATGTTCCTTGGTACATCAACCCAGACTTTGTATTCTGTGAGTTTGCAGTTATCAATTGTGGTCTGCCCTTTGCTCAGGATTAATAAGTTCCTTGCAAGCAAAAGCTGATAATCTTCCGGCTGCAGTTAGCGTTTGCCTTGTTGTGTGTTGTGGGGAACAACCAGTAGTCCATTGAATCGTGTGTTATGCAACTGTTTGGAAAGGAACTCGACAATGGGCATTACACTTTTTCTGGAATTTCTTGGCAATTGCACATTCCAGGAGGAGATGAATCAAGTCAAGTCAATTTTATTTGTATAGCACATTTAAAAACAACTCTCGTTGACCAAAGTGCTTTACGTCAGTGCAGGTGCTAACGTGCTACATACAATGGTACACAGATCTAACAATACATCCATAAATACATACATACAGCACTCCCTCAGAGAAGAAATGCTTGTGAGGAGAAATAGGTTTTAAGTCTAGACTTAAAGGAATCGATGGAGGGATGCTGTACCAGTCTAGGTGTTGCAACCGCAAAAGCGCGGTCGCCCCTGAGCTTAAACCTGGACCGCGGGAAAGTCAGTAGCCCCAAGTCGGCCGACCTGAGGGGCCTGCAGGTAGAATGGTGGGTTAGAAGATTTTTGATATAGGTGGGTGCAAGCCCGTTAAGGGCTTTGTATACATATAGGAGGAGCTTGAAGTTGATTCAGTACTGTACTGGGAGCCAGTGGAGACAGGCCAGAATCAGGGTGATGTGGTCACTTTTACATTTATCGGGGTGATGTGGCCCTTTTAAAAGTGTCATTCCCACTCCATTTGCTTAAGGGGCAGTGTGTGTTGTTATTGAGATATTAATTGTGCATGACACATATAACAGGAGGGGGGGGGGGGGGCTTGTCACCACCAAGCATGCAAGAATTCCACAGATTCACCACCCTCTGACTAAAGAAATTCATCCTCATCTCCTTCCGAAAGAATAAATAATATACTATTCTTTGCCACACTGTGAAAAGAAAGCAAATGGTTACAGTTGGAGACCCCCATGTTTTTGATACAGCCACATACAAAGGCAGTCATCATGATATGGATCAAAATATTTGTGTATATCCCCCTTATTTTGGGCATTTGCAAAGTTGTGGACCTCCTGGTGACCCCACCTACTGCACGAGAATTCCCGCTACTCTCCATGGCAGCTTCATTCTGGTCGCCGCTAATTTTTCAACATGTTGAAAAATTCACATCGACCATAATGAGGCCGCGACTAGTTCCCAGAATGCGGGAACTCCTCGCGACCATGAAGGCGAGTCCCCGGCAACCACCCGCGAACATGTGGCAACCATGTGGCGACTGCATAGTCTCCTGCAGTTGCCTAAAAAGTCGCCTAAGTGGGACTATTGTGTGTAGGATAGTGTTAATGTGGGGGATCGCTGGTTGCGTACTTGCTGTATCTCTAACCTAAAACTAAACATGAATGACATAATTCAGTATTCAACAATCCTACCCCTTTGATTAAACTTCTTTTAACTAGTTACAACTACTCATCAATATACACACATAAACTTCGTTATAACGGACCAAGGGCATCCATTATTGCCGATTCTCCGCTCTAACCAATTGGAGGATTAACTCAAACCAGCTAGTGGTCATTCCATGTAATCAACAAGTTCTTTTCATATACAAAGTTATTTTTAGCAGCTAAAAATGTTTTTGTGACTGTAAGCTAAAAATACTAAAGGCGGTTACATTGTTCAATAGAGTATCATTGCACAAGTGTTGATTGAGGCAATTGCTTGTCAATTTCTATGATCTCCTGCAGTCCCACTTTCATGACCTAATTCACGACCTCTGCCGAGTTTACCCTTGACTCATACTCGCAGCATGGTCGTCACGAGGTCTTAGGTGGCCATAGCAGGTCGTAGATAGGTCGAAGGTAGGTCGTAGCAGGCCGTGATGCTAGTCGTAGGGACTCGTGGCATCAAGTAGGTCGGGGCGTTTTTCTAGCATGATGAAAAATGTCCACGAGTAAGAAAGGTTAAGAATTAAGTCATGAAAGTGGGACAGGCCCTTACTAAGCGGGTCAGGCAGCATCTCTGGAGAAAAGGAATAGGTGACGTTTTGGGTCGAGACCCTTCTTCAGACTAGTTAATGAAAAGGAAAATAAGCTATATGGATGACGATGTAGAGAGATAAAGAACAAGGAATGACAAATATGGAAAAAAGTAACGATGATAAAGGAAGCAGGCCATTGTTAGGTGTTTGTTGGGTGAAAATGAGAAGCTGCTGTGACTTTGGTGGGGGAGGGACGATGTTAGAGAAATCAATATTCATACCACTGGGCTGTAAGTTGCCCAAGTGAAATATGAGATGCTGTTCCTCCAATTCCGCCCAAAATTCAAGAGCAGCTCCTCAGCTGCTGTGAGTAAGTGGGTGAGGTAGACCCTGCTGATGCCCATTGGAGATGGCCTAGAGAAATACTTGCTGAGTCAAGAGACTGCAAATGCTGGAATCAGGAGCAGCAACCAATTTGCAGAAGGAACACAGCAGGAAAGCAGCATCTGTGGAGGGAAATTAACAGTTGATGTTTCGAAGTAACTCAGTGGGACAAGCAGGATCTCTGGATAGAAGGAATGGAGGAATGGGTGATGTTTCGGGTTGAGACCCTTCTACAGACTAGGTCTCAAAATGAAACATCACCCATTCCTACTCTCCAGTGATGCTGCCAGTCCCGCTGAGTTACTCCGGCATTTTGTGTCTACCTCGGTGTAAACCAGCATCTGCAGTTCCTTCCTACACAGTAGTCATGTCAAGTCAAGTCACTTTTATTTCTATAGCACATTTAAAAAACAACTCCCGTTGACCAAAGTGCTTTACATTGGTGGAGGTACTAACGTTATACAACAGTGGTTCATAGATTAAGTACATACATAAATACATACATATAGCCCTCACTCAGAGAAAGGCTTGAGAGTAAAGATGAGTATTAAGTCTCGACTTAAAAGAATCGATGGAGGAGGCAGTTCTGATGGGAAGAGGGATTCTGTTCCACAGTAGATGCTTTGGGTCAGGGCTCTTCATCAGGACTTTTATAATTAGAAATATATTTGTTTTGTTGTGTTGTGGGCTTTGTGTTGAGGGCTTTGTGTTGAGGGCTTTGTGTTTGATGAATGACCAATGTTTATAAACAGCCAGGGAAAAAGTTCAGAGATAGACACAAAATGCTGGAGTAACTCAGCGGGATAGGCAGCATCTCTGGAGAGAAGGAATGGGTGACGTTTCGGATCGAGACCTTTCTTCAGACCCTCTCAGACACTCTCAGAAGTGTCTGAAGAAGGGTGTCGACCCAAACATCGCCCATTCCTTCTCTCTAGAGATTCTGCCTGTCCCGCTTAGTTACTCCAGCATTTTGTGTCTATCTTCGATTTAAACCAGCATCTGCAGTTCCTTCCTACACATAAAAGTAGTTCAGTTCAGTTTGTGGAGACTAGCAGGCAGGCACAGGTAGATCCAGGTGCTGGTATGTAAAATGTTTAGCTGACTGGCAGTGTGTTGCATTCTGCTTACACCGTGTAATTGGAAACCCTGCCAGAATGGTGAGCAAATACAGGGTGGATACAAGCGATGTGAAAGAACTGGATTTTCAAGTCCTGTCAAACAATTGCTCGTTGTTCATTTTGGTTATTACCGGTGTCTGCGAGTGCACAAATTGACAGCAAAGAAACTGCACTGCATTCTTCTTGCAACCACACTGAAAGCGATTAGTGCTGTGAAGGTAAGGTAAACTGCTGCAAAGTAAATTTACCCTGTTTGCCAGTAATTACATTTACTGCAGAGGTAGATAAAAATGCTGGAGAAACTCAGCGGGTGAGGCAGCATCTATGGAGCGAAGGAAATAGGCAACGTTTCGGGTCAAGACCCTTCTTCGGACTTCACCCGGTACCTTTACTGCAGAGATTGTGTGGGAAGGAACTACAGATGCTGGTTTACACCGAAGATAGAGATAAAATGTTGGAGTAAATTGGGGGGGCAGGCAGCATCTCTGCGGGATCCAAATCTGTATTGGCAAAGCGGGTCTGAAGAAGGGTCTCAACCCAAAACGTCACCCATTCCTTCTCTCCAGAGATGCTGCCTGTCCCGCTGAGTTACTCCAGCATTTTGGGTCTATCTTGTGCTATTAATTCCCAGGCCTGCCCGTGAGCCAAGTGATGATGTGTTGCGTATGTTGAGAGTATGTAAATCAATATTGTAAATGGAGATGAATCACAATGGACCTCTTCACAACTTTATCAAATCACATTTCCTGTGAGAAGTTGGGAGGATGACTTAGTTTCAGGGAGTTGTCTGCAGGATGGCACAAAACTGTGGCTAAGCAGTGGACGTACTGGACTCCAGAACCAATCACCTCTTTCACATCTCCTTCCCGGAGGTGTTGCCACACTCTACTTCATTCAGTTATCCCGTTATTGCATTTGCATTATTTTGTTTTGCACTATTTCCGATTGCTCTACACTCTTTGTACCATTCTGCTGCTTAGTATTTGTCACTGAATCTATCGTTGAATCTATCAGTACCATGTATACTGTTTACTCTCTGAAGTTCATGTGAACCAAAAATTTCAATGGGCCCTGGTACATATGACAATAAACTAAACTGAATTCGAATCTGTATTGGCAAACAAATCTCAGAGCCACTTTTGAGATTATTGAAACAGCAAAAGGGATTTGCAGGATAGTATATTCCATTATATACTGTTGTGGCTGAAATAAATGGAACAGTTAAAATGGAGTTGCTTTTAAAAATAAAATCTTGAATCCTGGTTCATCTATTCAGGCAGTGAGCAATTGGTTGAGTATTAATTGGCATTTTCTTTACTGAAACTGAATTCATGAAGGCTGTCTCGACTGCGAAATGCTTCGGGCATAGCCCCTCCCACTTTCACCTTACATGGGGAATACATGTTTTGTTTGTCAAAAATCTGAGTTTGCAACTCCTGTTTTAACATTTTCTCTGATTTTTTTTTCTGTGCTACGATAGTTTTCCTCATGTACTGACTTTGTTCTTGTTTGTTTGATTTTGGTCATTCCCCTCTCACCCCCATTTGCCAAACTCGAGCCTCTTCCCTGCCCCCTTCCCTCTGTGCTTCTCAGAAATATGCAGGGAGTGTCTGAATTCTATAGATACATGCAGCTGCATTGCTATCGTATTGCGGTATTATTTTAGCTCTTAGGCATATGCTCCAGATCTGCATGTGGTGTCAAATCCAGGCTGGTCCAATCTCACTCCTTACAGGTGACATTTGCATTAATTTCAGATTGGGACCAGTTTAAGTATCATTGAAACATCACTGTTTTATGTTTTATTTCAGCTTCTGTTTTATTCATCATGGACTTCACTTGATGCATTTCATTAAAGCTACTGCCATGCCCAGGACAAAAAATAAACTTTTTCAGTAAATTATCTCAGAATGATACATTTTGACTAAGTATTTATTGGTCCAGGTCACATAAGCAGGATGAGTTTTGGGTTGGAAACGTTGAAGTTAGGGTTTCTCGAGGAGTTTGAACATTTTTTACAATCTGCTTGTATGGTTGATTCAGTTAACCAAATCTTGCTCTTTCACCAATGTTTAGTTTAATTTAGAGATACAGCGTGGAAACAGGGCCTTCGGCCCACCGAGTCCGCACTGACCAGCGATCCCCGCACATTGACACTACCCTACACGCACTAAGGACAGGTTTACATTTATACCTAGTTCCAATTAACCTACAAACCTGTACATCTTTCCAATGTGGGAGGAAACCGAAGATCTTGGAGAAGATCTCACACAGGTCACGGGGAGGACATACAAACCATACTGACAAGCACCCTTAGTCATTAGGACTGTAAACTCCTATCTTACCAGGGACTAACTTCACTGTACCACTCTACTGCTTTTTTAAAAAATGCTGTTTTTTTTCCCTTTTTCCTTCCGCCCACAATATATAATATTTAATATGTAATAGAATATTAGATATTAGATATTAGATATGCCATTTATTGTCACTATACATGTACAGTGAAACTGAAAGCTGCTCGTACTCAGTGCATACATACAATTTAGCACAAAAAACAAGAAACAGAAAAAAACAAAAAACAGAAGGGAGATGGGGGGGGGGGGGGGAATAGGTGCACAAATTCTGCGTCGCTACATACATATATACATATATACAGATGGAAGTCCGTGTTGGGCGGTGTAGTCAGTGCATGTGTGAATTTGAATTTATAGTAGTTATAATTCTCGGAAAGCAACTATTCCTGAGTCTGTTTGTCCTGGATTTGATGCACCTATAGCGCCTTCCAGAGGGCAGCAGGTCGAACAGTCCAAACGCAGGATGGGAGCTGTCTTTGATGATCTTCTTTGCCCTGCTAAGGCAGCGGGAGGTGTAGATGTCCATCAGGGAGGGGAGATGGCAGCCAATGATCCTCTGCGCTGTCCTGGTTACCCTCTGAATATGTGATTCTGTTCCATTCTGTTGTAGTTTGTTTGGTTGTTTGTTTGTTGTCTTTTTGCACAAACTCCGCAAGCATTGCCACTTTTCATTTCACTGCACATCTCGTATGTGTATGTGACGAATAAACTTGACTTGACTTGACTTGATCGAACCTGGGTGTCTGGGGCTGTAAGGCAGCAACTCTACCACAGCGGCACCGTGCCACCCATGGAAATGTCTTTCCATTATCAACTGGATGCACCCAGTGTCACCTGCCTCCACTATTATCTATCCAACCTAACATCAACAACATTAATGAGATGGAAAAGAAGGCATGCAAACGCAACCTCATGGGAAAACTGACAAAAGTTTGCCGTGTCTCCAGTGATTCTTACAAACTGCGACACATGCACCGTAGAAAGCATCGTTGCATCCTGGTTTGGGAACAACTCTGCCCAAAGCCACAAACAATTGCAGAGGCTTGACATAGAGATGTAGCTCAGTTCATCACACAGACCAGACTCCCCACGGTTAACTCCATTTATACTTCACACTGCCTTAAAAAAGCAACTAGTATAATCAAAGTTTTGTCCCTCCCCGATCATCCTGTCTAGTTTAGTTTATTGTTTATTGCAATGTGAAAAGCTCTTGTTGTGTGCGAAACAGTCTGTGGAAAGACAATACATGATTACAGTCGAGCCATTCACAGTGTATAGATATATGATAAAGGGAATAACGTGAATAATGTTTTGTACAAGATAAAGCCAGTAAAATCTGATCAAAGATAGTCCGAGGGTCTACAATGAGTAGTTCAGCACTGCTCTCTAGTTGTTGGTAGGGTGGTTCAGTTGCCTGATAACAACTGGGAAGAAACTGTCCCTGAATCCGAAGGTGTGCGTTTCCACACTTCTATACCTTTTGCCCGATTGGAGAGGGGAGAAGAAACTGCTCCCGTCCAGCAGAAGATAGAGAAGCTTGAAGGTGCACACCAGCAGACTCAGGAACAGCTTTGGTGGCCACAGTCACGGTGGCGCAGCGGTAGAGTTGCTGCATTACAGCGCTTGCAGTGCCAGGGACCCGGGTTCAATCCCAACTATGGGTGATGTTTGTACGGAGTTTGCACATTCTCCCCGAGACCGCGTGGGTTTTCTCTGAGATCTTCAGTTTCCTCCCACACTCCAAAGACATACAGGTTTGTAGCTTAATTGGCTTAGAGTATCAGTAAATTGTCCTAGTGTGTGCAGGATAGTGTTAATGTGCGGGGATCGTTGATCGGTGCGGACTCAGGGGGGGCCGAAAGGTCTGTTTCCGCGCTGTATCTCTTAACTAAACTAAATTAAAGCTTCGGTAGACACAAAAAGCTGGAGCAACTCAGCGGGACAGGCAGCATCTCTGGAGAGAAGGAATGGGTGATGTTTCCGGTCGAGACCCTTCTTCAGACTTCAGCCCACCTGCCCAACCGATCACGATCCTGCTGCAATTTCTGACAACCATCTCCACTCTCTACAATAATGCTCATTTATGTGTCACCTGCAAAATTGCTAACCATGCCATGTATGTTCTCATCCAAATCATTGATATAGATGACAAACTAATTAGGCACACCATTAGTCACCATTAGTCACCATTAGTCACAGGCCTCCAGACTGAAAAACCACCTTCCACCATCCCCCTTTGCTTCTTTCCATGAAGCCAATTTTTTATCGATTCCGCCATCTCTCATTGAGTCCCATGGGACCTATCCTCCAGAGCAACCTACCATGCAGAACCTTGTCAAATGCCTTACTAAAATCCAGGTATATAAACGCTACAGGTCTGCCTTCATCAACCATTTTGGTCACATCCTCAAAAAGCTGAATCAGATTTGTGAGACATGACTCCCCATGTACAAAACCATGTTGACTATCCCCAGTCGGCCCTTGTCCATCTAAGTGCATCCTATCCCTCAGAATAGTCTCAAGTAATTTTCCAACCACAGATGTTAAGCTCATTGGCCTGTAGTTCCCTGCAGCCCTCCTTGAATAGAGGCACAACATTTGCCTCCCTCTAGTCTTCTGGCACCTCACCTGTATTTAACGTCGACTCATAAATCTCCGTGAGTGCTCCTTCAATTTCCCCTCTGGCTTCCCTCAATGTCCGCGGATATATCAGACCAGGCCCGGGAGATTTGTCTCCCGTCATACGCATCAGATCCTTCAGTAGCTCTTCGACCATAAGACTGACTGCTCTCAAGCCACTTCCAGTGACTAACCCAAAATCCCCCGTCCTCCATTCTGTCTCCATGGTAAAAACAGAGGAGAAATACTCGTTGAGGACCTTTCCCGTCTCCAGCGGCTCCTCACAGAGTTGATCGCTTGAATTCCTGAGGGGTCCCACTCTCTCTCTGGTTATCCTTTTCTCCTTCTGAGTTTATAACATCTCTTGGTATTATCCTTAATGCTCTCTGTCAGCGCTGTCTCCACTCCTCTTTTTGCACTTCTGATTTCCTTTTTTAACTTGCTCCTTAGTTCCCAAAACTTGTCCAGGGATACACTTGTCCAGGGATACACCCAGCTGCCTATTCATGTCCCATGCCTCATAGAAACATAGAAACATAGAAAATAAGTGCAGGAGGAGGCCATTTGGCCCTTCGAGCCAGCGCCGCCATTCACTATGATCATGGTTGATCATCCACAATCAGTAACCCGTGCCTGCCTTCTTCCCATATCCCTTGATTCCGCTAGCCCCAAGAGCTCTATCTAATTCTCTTTTGCATTCATCCAGTGAATTGGCCTCCACTGCCCTCTGTGGCAGAGAATTCCACAAATTCACAACTCTCTAGGTGAAAACGTTTTTTCTCATCTCAGTTTTAAATGGCCACCCCTTTATTCTTAGACTGGGGCCTCTGGTTCTGGACTCCCACAACATTGGGAACATTTTTCCTGCATCTAACTTGTCCAGTCCTTTTATGATTGTATATGTTTCTATAAGAAACCCCCTCATCCTTTTAAATTCCAGTGAATACAAGCCCCGTCTTTCCAATCTTTCCTCATATGACAGCCCTGCCATCCCGGGGATTAACCTCGTGAACCTATGCTGCACTGCCTCAATAGCAAGGATGTCCTTCCTCAAATTAGGAGACCAAAACTGCACACAATACTCCAGATGTGGTCTCACCAGGGCCCTGTACAACTGCAGAAAGACCTATTTACTCCTATACTCCAATCCTCTCATTATGAAGGCCAACATGCCATTAGCTTTCTCCAACGCCTGCTGCACTTGCATGGTTACTTTTAGTGACTGGTGTACAAGGGCACCCAGGTCTCGTTGCACTTCCCTGACGCCATTGAGATAATAATCTGCCTCCTTGTTCTTGCCACCAATGTGGATAACCTCACATTTAACCATATTATCCCGCATCTGCCATGCATCTGCCCACTCACTCAACCTGTCCAAGTCACCCTGCAACCTCCTAGCATCCTCTTCGCAGTTCACACTGCCACCCAGCTTTGTGTCATCTGCAAATTTGCGAGTAATTTACTTTTAATTCCATCATCTAAATCATTAATATATATTGTAAATAGTTGCGGTCTCAGCACTGAGCCTTGTGGCATTCCACTCGCCACTGCCTGCCATTCTGACAGGGACCTGTTTATTCCTACTCTTTGTTTTAGGTCTGCCAAAAAATTCTCTATCCATGTCAATACCTTACACCCAATACCAGGTGCTCTAACTTTGTCCAGTAATCTCCTGTTTGGGATCTTATCAAAGGCTTTCTGAAAGTCCAGATACACTACATCCACTGGCTATCCTTCATCCATTTTACTTGTCATATCCTCAAAAAATTCCAGAAGATTAGTCAAGCAGGATATCCCCTTCATAAATCCATGCTGACTTGGATCAATCCTTTTACTGCTATCCAAATGTGCCATTATTCCTTTTTTAATAATTGACTCCAGCATCTTCCCCACCACTGAAGTCAGGCTAACTGGTCTATAATTCCTCGTTTTCTCTCTCACTCCTTTCTTGAAAAGTGGAATAACATTAGCTACCCGCCAATCCTCAAGAGCTGATTCTGAATCTATAGAACATTGGAAAATGATAATAATAATAATAATAATAATTTTATTTATAGAGCACTTTAAAAACAAACATAGCTGCAACAAAGTGCTGTACATCACTAATCATTGACAAAAAAGTTAATACACACCAAAAATAACAATCAAAAGAAATAGTAGGAAAAGACATGTAAAATAAAGAAACATCAAAAACACCACAAACAGAAGCAAAGCCTCAGGCATGGTCAAAGCCAGGGAGTACAAATGCGTTTTAACACTGGATTTGAAGATGGACAGTGAGGGGGCCTGTCTGATGTGCAGCGGCAGGGTGTTCCAGAGTGCCGGAGCAGCAACAGAGAAGGCTCTATCCCCTCTGAGCCTCCGACTAGACCTCGGTACCTCCAGGAGCAGCTGACCAGCTGACCTGAGGGACCGGGCAGGAGTGTATGGGTGGAGCAGCTCAGAGAGGTAAGGCGGGGCGAGCCCATTCAGAGATTTAAAAACAAATAACAGTAACTTAAAATGAACCCGAAAGTGCACCGGGAGCCAGTGTAGGGAGGCCAGAATTGGCGATATGTGCTCCCTCTTTCGAGTCCCTGTTAAAAGGCGAGCAGCAGCATTCTGAACCAACTGGAGACGAGCCAGTGAAGAACGAGCAACACCAAAATAGAGCGCGTTACAGTAATCCAGCCTAGATGTAATAAAGGCATGGATTACTGTCTCAAAATGCTGCCGCTCGAGAATGGGCTTCACCTTCGCCAGCTTCCTTAGGTGAAAGAAGCTGGACTTAACCACCGCGCATATTTTGCGATCTAATTTAAAGTCACTGTCCATCCTAAAACCCAGGTTCACAACTGTTGGCTTCACGTACCTTGACAATGGACCTAAATCAACAAATGGAGGTTCACGGCAGCCATTGGGATCAAATAAAATCACCTCTGTCTTCTTTTCATTAAATCCAAGAAAGTTTAGGGCCAACCAGGACTTAATGTCATCAAAACAAGACAGAAGCGATTTTACAGAAAAGGCATCTTCCCCCCTCAGCGGCAAATAAAGCTGGGTATCATCTGCATAACAGTGGAAGGAGATGCCATGCTTTCTAAGGATGGAACCCAGAGGAAGTATGTACAGCGAGAAAAGCAGGGGCCCCAGAATCGAACCCTGTGGAACCCCATATGACAGGGGAGCGGAAGAGGATTCAAACCCAGCAAGGCTAACACACATGGTTCTGTCTGCCAGATAGGACCTGAACCATCCCAGGGCACTGTCGCAGATGCCCACTAACTGCTGTAGCCGAGATAATAAGATATTATGGTCCACCGTATCAAAGGCGGCAGACAAGTCCAGCAGGACAAGAACCACACAATCCCCAGAATCATTAGCCAGGAGGATATCGTTAAAAACCCTTAGCAATGCTGACTCCGTGCTGTGCATGGTTTTAAATCCAGACTGGAAGATCTCCCGAATATCATGCTCCTCCAGGAATAGTTTTAGCTGAGCATAAACAACTCTCTCCAGTAATTTAGAAATAAAAGGCAATTTCGAGATGGGTCTAAAATTGGCCAGAACAGATTGATCCAGGCCAGGTTTCTTAAGCAATGGTTGCACTACCGCATGCTTAAAACTCACGGGGACAACCCCAGAACACAAGCTGCTGTTAATAATGGTAAGAACCGACTGCCCTATACTAGAGAAAACCTCCTTAAAAAGATGTGGAGGGACCGCATCACAAGGAGAACCCGATGGCTTAATATGGGAAACCACATCCTTTAAATACGATATAGTCACAGGCTCAAACTTGTTGAATACCACCAGGCAAGGGACCGAAATAGAAGGGTCAGAGGCAGGTGCTGAAATGTTAGCCCTTAAGGAAACAACCTTATCAACAAAAAAGTGCAGGAAGTCATTACACATTTCAGGTGAAGCTTCCAGACAGACAGGCTGCGGGGCATTTAGAACAGAGTCAATGATTTCAAATAGCACACGAGGGTTGTTACACTTTGACACAATAATTTTAGACAGGTACTCTCTCTTGGCCTTTTCACCAATGTGGTCACAATTTTTAGAGCCACCACCTGGAGTACCCAGAGATGCAGACCATCAGGCCTTGGGGATTTATCAGCCTTCAGTCCCAACAGTCTACCCAATACTATTTCTCGCCTAATGCAAATTTATTTTCAGTTTCTCTGTCTCCCCAGATCCTCTGTCCTCTAGTACACCTGGGAGATTGCTGGACTCTTCCTTAGTGAAGACAGAACCAAAGTACCTGGGTGGGGAGGGGTCTTTTAAAACTCCCCCGTCCATTCCCGCACTGACCTTTCTGCCCTGGGCCTCCTCCACTGTTAGAGTGAGGTCAACATAAATTTGAGGAACAGTACCTCATATTTTCAGATTCAGATTCAGATTCAATTTTAATTGTCATTGTCAGTGTACAGTACAGAGACAACGAAATGCATTTAGCATCTCCCTGGAAGAGCGACATAGCAAATGATTTGAATAAATAATAATAAGTGTCCGGGGGGGGGGTGGTGATTGGCAGTCACCGAGGTACGTTGTTGAGTAGAGTGACAGCCGCCGGAAAGAAGCTGTTCCTCGACCTGCTGGTTCGGAAACGGAGAGACCTGTAGCGCCTCCCGGATGGTAGGAGGGTAAACAGTCCATGGTTGGGGTGAGAGCAGTCCTTGGCGATGCTGTGCGCCCTCCGCAGACAGCGCTTGCTTTGGACAGACTCAATGGAGGGGAGCGAGGAACCGGTGATGCGTTGAGGAACCGGTGATGCGTTTGTTTTGTTTTGGGCAGCTTACACCCCAATGGTATGAATATTGATTTATCTTACCTCAAGCAACCCATTGCTTTCCCTCTCTCTCCGTCCCTCCCCCACCCTAGTTTGACTAGTTTCATTGTCCTCCTAATTAATTTTACTGATTGTATGCCTTGTTGTCACCTTCCCCTCAAACAACAATGAACCATTCTACATTTCCTTGTTCATCGTCTGCTTTGATCTGTTGTTTTCACATCTTCCCCTTCCATATCTCTAATTTCCATCTCCCCTGACTCTCAGTCTGAAGAAGGGTCCCAAAACATCACCCATTTTGTCATCAAGAGACGCTGGCAGTCCCGCTGAGTTATTCCGACATTTTGTGTCTAACTTTTGATCCTCCTCTCTCCTTTGCTGCCAGACTTCCTGAACCCAAGGAAGTCCAATTCTCTGTGTAAAACCACAATGCAGATTACATTAGACTTTCTATTCCCATTGCTACTTAAAATGCCAACTCACCATTTGTCCTCTCTCAATTTAATCCACGAATCAGTAAATTTGGTCTATAATCCTAACACAGTGTGAAAAACAAGGAAGAAAAGACGAATTAAGTTTGAGTATATTTATCCTTTTCAATAATTTTTGTGTCTTTGCTGGCTATGGATTCACTGATGAGGGCACCATGAGTTCCAGATGCCTTTTCCTCAAGGCTAGTTGTCCAATGGCCACAAGATGGCCTCCTTATATTTGCCCGGTATCATTCAGGCACCTGGTGAGCAGTTTCTCTTGAAAATTTAACATGGGATTTTGCTGTGTGCTTCTTTCACTCATGGTACATCAAGTTTCAAGCTTTGCAACTCATCCGCAAGAGATGAGAACTTAAAGATCCTCATAGAGACCTGATGTTATTCCCATTGCCTCGGGCAAACTTACTTATGTCCACTGGCTACACAGACTTGTGACATCTCTATGAATGAATGAATGATATTTTATAGTCAAATGTACCTAGGTACAGTGAAAAGCTTTGTTTTGCATACAACCTTGGCAGTATGCATCTGTTACCGCATATCAGGCACTCCAGTGTAAGCTGCTCTAACCACTGGTCTTGTGGTGAGTTTGTACCTTACAAAAGCTTGGTGATCCATCATGGAACGAGGGGTGGGGGTGAGCAGAGGGGGTGGGGGGGTTGTTATCAGTCACTGAAAGTAAGCATGCAGGTACAGCAGGCAGTAATGTGAATGGCATGTTGGCCTTCATAACAAGAGGAGTTGAGTATAGAAGCAAAGAGGTCCGTCTGCAGTTGTACAGGGCCCTAGTGAGACCACACCTGGAGCATTGTGTGAAGTTTTGGTCTCCAAATTTGAGGAAGGACATTCTTGCTATTGAGGGAGTGCAGCGTAGGTTCACAAGGTTAATTCGCGGGAATGTCATATGCTGAGAGAATGGAGCCGTTGGGCTTGTATATTCTGGAGTTTAGAAGGATGAGAGGGTATTTTACAGAAACATATAAGATTATTAAGGGTTTGGATATGTTAGAGGCAGGAAACATGTTCCCGATGTTGGGGGAGTCCAGAACCAGGGGTCACAGTTTAAGAATAAGGGGTAAGCCATTTAGAACAGAGATGAGGAAATACTTTTTCACACAGAGAGTTGTCAGTCTGTGGCATTCTCTGCCTCAAAGGGCAGTGGAGGCTGGTTCTCTCGATGCTTTCAAGAGAGAGTTAGATAGAGCTCTTGAAGATAGCGGAGTCAAGTGATGTGGGGAGAAGGCAGGAATGGGGTACTGATTGTGGTACTGATTGTGGATGATGAGCCATGATCACATTGAATGGCGGTGCTGGCTCGAAGGGCCGAATGGCCTACTCCTGCAACTATTGTCTATTGTCTATTATTAGGGGTGTGAATCTAGATAAGGCCAGGCATTGCTTGGGATATGCTGAGTCTCACAGTGAGTATCATACCACCCCTCACCCTTTCACCATTCAATCCCTTCCATCGTTTGCTTGGCAGCTGTCCTTTATGCTACTTTTCTGTGACAACAATGAAAAACTCTGATTCTCTGATCTGATTCACTTCCCAGTAAACTATATGGGCAGCTCCCAGCTGAAAACACAGGCAAAGGTTTTGTACCTAAATGATTTGGGTTGAAAACCATACAAATGACGTTACTAATTTCCTACTTTTGTTCATTTGCCTGTCACCTGATTGTACACAACATCTATTCAATGCACCAGAGAGTGAACTCTATATAATAGCAACAAAGTCTGAAGAAGGGTCTCGACCTGAAACGCCACCTATCCATGTTCTACAGAGAGGCTGCCTGACCTGCTGAGTTACTCCAGCACTTTGTGGCCTTTCGTTTGAACTCTACCATGGCTTTCTGCAAACTTATAAAACTTGCTCGGTGACTTTCAGCAACAGTTGCGGCAATGTTGACAAGTCCTGTCAGGTTTGCAACCATCACCAGCCACTTTGAACTGGTGCCTGCTGTTCAGAAGCTTGGATGGTCCCTGCAGAAAGTGTCTGTAGGGACAAAGAATAAGGGGTAAGCCATTTAGAACGGAGAGGAGGAAAGACTTTTTCACACAGAGAATTATGAGTGTGGAATTCTCCGCCTCAGAGGGCAGTGGAGGCTGGTCTCTGGATACTTTCGAGAGATAACTACACGGGGCTCTTGAGGATGGTGGAGTCAGGGGATATGGGGAGAAGACAGGAATGGGGTACTGATTGTGGATGATCAGCCATGATCACATTGAATGGCGGTGCTGGCTCGAAGGGCCGAATGGCCTACTCCTGCACCTATTGTCTATTGTCTATTGTCTATTGTCTATAATAAGTTGGAAGCACAACTCTTACATCCATCCTAAGTTGGTTCCAAGGGGCAGAGTGGCGCAGCGGTAAAGTTTCCGCCCCACAGCACCAGAGGCCCGGGTTTGATCCTGACTACGGGTGCTGCCTTACAGAGTTTACACGCTCTACCAGTGACCATGTGGTTCCCTCCCACATTCCAAAGACGTGCAGGTTTGCAGGTTAATCAGGTTCACTAAATTGTCCCTAGGGTGTAGGATGGAACTAGTGTATGGGTGATCATTGGTCGGCGCGGACTCGGTGGGCTGAAGGGCCTGTCCGTAGAAATTAGGACAGTATCTCGCAAAGCGCTGATTTATTATGACCCGATTAATTAATTTTTTTCCACATTTTCTACAAACAGAATCTGCAATGGTAAATCTGTTGAGGTCATTACGGTGAACATTCAGATCTATTTTTAGATGTAAAATTGTGGTACTAATAATAACCTAGAAGCATAATTCATAAGGTAATTACAGTGGTTCAGAAGTTTGCATCTCGTTCCATTTGCAGAAATACGTAAAAGCATTCACAAAGGTGAACTCCCTGAAATTTAAGAAAAAAAGAATTCTGGCTGGTCTTGATGGGTTAAATGGAGAGGGGTGGTTTCCCGGCTGAAGAATCTCAAACCAAGATTCACAGCCTCAAAATTAAAAAATAGACCATTTACGCTAGAACAAAGGAGCTGTGCCCTCACCCAGAAGATGGTGAATCTGTGGAATTCACTTCCACAGAGGACTGTAGAAGCTCAATCTTTGATTGCATTCAAAATTTGATTGCCCTGGGATGGTTCAGGTCCTATCTGGCAGACAGAACCATGCGTGTAAGCCTTGCTGGCTTTGAATCCTCCTCCACTCCCTTGGCATATGGGATTCCACAGGGCTCAATTTTAGAGCCCCTGCTCTTCTCTCTATACCTACTTCCTCTGGGCTCAATTTTAAGAAGGCATGGCATCTCCTTTCTCTTTTACGCAGATGATAGCCAGTTGTATATGCCACTCAGGAAAGAAGACGACTATTCTCTAAAATCACTTCTGTCTTGTCTTGAGGACATTAAGTCCTGGATGGCCTTAAACTTTCTGGGACTTAATGAAGAGAAGACAGAGATGATTTTGTTTGGCCCCAATGGCTGCCATGAACCTCCCTTTGTTGACTTGGGTCCACTGGCATTGTCCGTAAAGCCAACAGTTTTAAACCTGGGTTTTAGGATGGACGGTGATTTTAAACTAGATAAACAAATAGGCGCGGTGGTTAAGTCCAGTTTCTTTCACCTAAGGAAGCTGGCAAAGGTGAAGCCCATTCTCGAGCGGCAGCATTTTGAAACAGTAATCCATGCCTTTATTACATCTAGGCTGGATTACTGTAACGCACTCTACTCTGGAGTCGCACGAGCTTTATTGGCTCGTCTCCAGCTTGTTCAAAATGTTGCCACTCGCCTCTTGACCGGAACTCGAAAGAGGGAGCACATTACGCCAATTTTGGCCTCCCTTCACTGGCTCCTAGTGCACTTTCGAGTTCATTTCAAAATTCTTTTATTTGTTTTTAAATCATTGAATGGGCTCGCCCCGCCTTACCTCTCTGACCTGCTCCACCTATATGCTCCTGCCCGGTGCCTCAGGTCAGCTGATCAGCTGCTCCTTAAGGATCGGGAACAACGAAAAGGATTAGGAAAAAAACTTTTTCACCCAGAGGGTGGGTTAATAAACCGAGGGTGGTTAATTTATGGAATCACTGCCCCAGGGAGCAGTGGAAGCGAAACAAAACGTTACCAAGGTCTAAGCGGAAGCTCAGAAGGGATAGAGCCTTTTCTGTTGCTGCTCCGGCACTCTGGAACACCTTGCCGTTGCACATCAGACAGGCCCCTTCACTGTCCATCTTCAAATCCACCCTAAAAACTCATTTTTATTCTCTGGCTTTCGACACTGGCTGAGACATTGCTCCTGTTTTTTAGTGCTTTTAATGTCTTTTAATTTTTAGTGTGATTTTTATAGTCCTTTGTTTTACGGTTTTTAATGGTTTGTAATAGCTTTTTGTCCATGAGTTCTCATGTACAGCACTTTGTGGCAACTGCAGTTGTTTAAAGTGCTTTATAAATAAAGTTATTATTATTATTATTATTAAAAGAGAGGTTGATAGTTTCTTTCATAGAAACATAGAAACATAGAAAATAGGTGCAGGAGTAGGCCATTCGGCCCTTCGAGCCTGCACCGCCATTCAATATGATCATGGCTGATCATCCAACTCAGTATCCCGTACCTGCTCTCTCCATACCCCCTGATCCCCTTAGCCACAAGGGCCACATCTAACTCCCTCTTAAATATAGCCAATGAACTGGCCTCAACTACCCTCTGTGGCAGAGAGTTCCAGAGATTCACCACTCTCTGTGTGAAAAAAGTTCTTCTCATTGAAAAAAATTCTTACTCTTCTCGAAGAGTAAATGATCCCAAGGAGCTAGAATAATGCTAGTGTACGGTGATTATTGGCCGGTGATCGCTGACACGGTGGAGCGAAGAGCCTGTCTCCGTGTTGTACCTCCAAAAGAAAAAAAAGTAACAAAAAGTAAATAGTGGGATGTTAAATAGGCTAGCAACGTAAGTTAAATAGGCTTATCATCTTTTACACAATGGCAGTTTTTAGGCTTGTCATAGAGTGATAGTGTGAAAACAGACTCTACGGCCCAATTTGCCAACACCGGCCAACATATCCCAATTACACTAGTCCCACCTGCCAGCCTTTGGTCCATATCCCTCCAATCCTGTTCTATCCATGTACCTGTCAAACCGCTTGTTAAACGTTGGGATAGTTCCTGTCGCAATCACCTCCTCTGGCAGCTTATTCCGTACATCCACCATCCTTTGTGTGAAAAAGTTACCCCTCAGATTACCCCTTCACCGTCACCCTAAACTTATGTCCTGTATTGAAGTGACATGGATTGAGTTTATATGTATCATATGTACCATATGTATCATATATGTATCACATATTTATATGTATCATATGTACATTCGTTTTTTTCCTAATTCAAACTGTTTTTACCACTGATTTAAAAAAGAAAGCATGTAAAACAAAGCACATGATATTAATAAAACCAAATTATAAATCTAAAATATTTCTATATTGTTTCTCGTGAGAGTAAAAGCTCAAAGCTGCTGTTTTGTACAGTAGTTATGGCTTCATAATTATATACATCTACATTTTCCAAACATCCTGGTCACTCCTTCTTCTCCCCTCTCCCCAGGCAAAAGGTACAGAAATGTGAAAACGCACACCTCCAGATTCAGGGACAGTTTCTTCCCAGCTGTTATCAGGCAATTGAATTATCCTACCACAAACAGAGAGTGGTCCCAAACTACTATCTACCTCGTTGGTGACCCTGGGACTATCCTTGATCGAACATTACTGGCTTTACCTTGCACTAAACTTTATTCCCTTCTCATGTATCTATACACTGTAAATGGCTCAATCGTAATCATGGATGGGCTTTCCGCTAACTGGATAACATGCAGCAAAAGCCTCTCACTGTATCTCAGTACACGTGACAATAAGTCAAACTAAACTAAAACTAAATTAGCTGGGGCAGAGGTGCTGTGAGGCAAATTCAGTGCAAACAAGACCTCAGCATTACTTCTCAACTCTATAAGAATATAGCATGAAAAACATTTTTGATCATGTTGTCAACAGCAATTGCTTGATGGGCTAATGATGAAAATGCTCAATATTTGGTATAGTGGGAGGAGCTTTGAGGCAAACACCCCACCTAGGTGTCTCTTACAATTCAGTATGGGTTCTAATTGACTCATAAAATTGGCAGGCACTCTGCAAGTATAAGCAGTCTCTTTAAAAAAAAATGACCGGCGATGTCAATGTCAATGTCAAATGGATATTAATGCATTGACCCAGTTTGTGACAATTATCCATTTTGTACTCATGCCCATTCCAGAGGTTCCCAATCAAATGTAGACTGGAAAATATGATTAATAAAAGGAAAGAGAGACGCATGGAAGGTTCTCGATGGCGAAATCAGCTCACACTGATCTATATCATTATTATATAGGACATTAGGTGCTTCTTGTAAATGCAACCTAACATATACAGACTTCATAAATCAAGTGTCATGATTTCAGTTTGAGCCTCCACCACCAAGAGTTGTTATATTTGTTTTATTCTTAAGTGGATCTACAGGTATTAAAAGTAGTTGTGAGTCCACAAGGATTGCCCGACGGAAAGTTACACCCATCCATTTGTAACCCCACCCCAGTAATTTACTTGAGAAATAATTACTGGTACACTGTCTATTATACATAACTGAATTATTAATTTCTGTGAATATTCATTCAGAGCTGAAGCTTAACGAGGATGGAGTTGTCTCTATTAAAATAGCCAATGTGAGAAGCACCCTATCAAGCAACTCTTTTCTTGTTTAGTATTAGTGGTATAAGTTACAGAATCAAACACAGCTGCTACCAACATAAGCTAACAATGGCCTGTTTCCATTATCATCGTTATTTTTTTGCATACCTTTCATTAATTTGTTCTGTACCTCTCTACATCACTAACAATATCTCTCGATTCCCTTTCCACTGACTGTCTGAAGAAAGGTCTCTATCCGAAAAGTTACCTATTGCTTTTCTCCTGAGAAGCTGTCTGAGTTACTCCTACTTTTTGTGTCTATCTTCAGTGTTGTAATTAGTGTATCTTTCGTTCACCATTTACTTGTACATGTCATTATGTTTACAGTGCATAGCTTAGTACATTTTAAACGTTATTGGAGCTGCATCTACAAACCTTTCTTGCAAGTATCTTCCAAATCAAAACAACCTGCAGTGCAAAGAAGTTGTTTAACACGCTGCCTGTCCTGATTGTTTATATCATTCATTTACATCTACCTTTTGGTTAGCAATTCCTCTGTTGACAAAAATAGCTTCTCCTTATGCGGCACAGTGGAAGAGCTGCTGCCTTGCTGCGCCAGAGACCCGGGTTAGATCCTGACTACAGTGGCTGTCTGCATGGAGTTTGTACATTCTCCCAGTGATTACTTGGGTTTTCTGCAGGTGCATGCTTGCCCTTGGGTTCTTGCATGCCCTTGGAAGGTTCCTTCCACCTTCCAAAGGCATGCAAGTTTGTAGGCTCATTGGCTTCTATCAATTGTCCCTAGTGCGTAGGATAGAACGAGTGTGTGGGTGATCGCTGGGCCAAAGGGCCTGTTTTTAAGCTCTAAGCTAAACTAAATATATCTATTTATCAAATCATTGCCTTGTGCTCTGACAGATAGTGATTTTTATTTTTAATGCAGATTTTTGGATATTTGAAATAAAAATAGAAAATGCTGGGAACAGTCAACAGGTCAGGCAGCACGTGTGGTAAAAGAAACATAGTTAATGAAGACCCAAGAAAATGCAGATGCTGGGATCTTTAGCAAAGAAACAAACAGGTGAAGGAATTCAACGGGCCAGGCAGCATCTGTGGAGGGAATGGGCAAATGACAATTTGGGTTGGGATTGGGCATGTTGGCACAATGGTAGAAATGCTGCCTTAGAGTATTTACAGAGCTGAAGACCAAGGTTTGACCCCGACTACAGGTGCTGTCTGTACAGAGTTTATATGTCCTCCTCCGAGATCTGTGATTTCCTCCCATACTCTAAAGATGTACAGGTTTGTAGGTTAATTGGCTTGGTTTGAATGTAAAAATAAATGCCCCTAGTGTGTGTAGGATAGTGTTAATGCGCGGGGATCGCAGGTCGGTGTGGACTCGGTGGGCCGAAGGGCCTGTTTCTGTGCTGTATCTCTAAGCTAAAACTAAACTTACCATGCCGGAGATGCGATTGTTTTCCGGATCATACATACGGTCGCTCTGCGGCCTAACATCGTGGAGCCAGAGGCCTTACTCAGAACTGACTTTGAGCCCCATCACGGGGCGTGGACCTACCATCGGAGCCGATTCCTTGCCTGGGATCGACGCTCCAATCACGGCTTGCGGACTTTAACATCAAGGAGTTCGCAGTCTCGGGTTGAGATCGACAGCGGGAAGCTCCAAAACTGCACAATGTTCGACTAGCCCCGACCTGGGGTAGATCACCTGGTGCGGGGGAGCTAAGATCCCCACTGATGCAGGAGCTTGATCGGCCTGATGAGGGGGCCCACCGCCGGCTACAGGAGTAAGATGGTCCCGTCAACGGAAGGTTAGAGGCCCCCGGGACAGTGAGATTGGGAAAGGGGAGAGAGGTATCAGAGATGGTCCAAATTCATTTGACGGCAGGGGAGGAAATGAGTCGTAAAGTTGATGAGATCAATGTTTGGCATGGGTGTAGAGGCAGCCTGATACAAACGATGAAGTAGTGGACAATGAGTTAGGAAATGGTGTGAGTGTACATTTGGAACAAAGTCTATTCAATGTCAAGGTTCAAGAGAGTTGATTGTCATGTGTCCCTGATAGGACAATGAAAATCTTGCTTTGCTTTGGCACACCAGAACATAGTAGGCACGAATACAGAACAGAGCAGTGTGTCCATATACCATTATATAAATATATACACACATGAATAAATAAACTGATAAAGTGCAAATAAACAGATAATGGGCTATTCATGTTCAGAGTTTTGTCCGAGCCGAGTTTAATAACCTGATGGCTGTGGGGAAGTAGCTATTCCTGAACCTGGTTGTTGCAGTCTTCAGGCTCTTGTACCTTCTACCTGAAGGTAGCAGGGAGATGAGTGTGTGGCCAGGATGGGTGTGTAACCAAAAAAAAAACAATAGCTGGGGCCCATGCAAGTGTCCATGGCTAAACATTTAATGTGAAGAAAATGCGAGGAGTAAACGTGTCAGGTGAGAGAGGTTTCATCAGTTCCTTGTATTCAACTCCTCGCTTACAGCAACGCTTGGCTTTTTCTGCTCTAGGAGAAGCAATCCCAGTTTGACTGTGTATTTCCATCTAATTAAATCCCACAACTCCAATATCATTCAATCTTACTTCCACTGCCACCCACCTGATTCTTGGCATCTTCCTTAATAATCTTAATAGTCTAAAAAGTGATTTATAAATATTTACCACAACTGCCATACGTTGGTACTCAACGCTTCTATTCATAATGCCTAAGATCATATTTATTTCTTATCAAGGGGACAGCATGGTTGTGCAGCGGTAAAGTTGCTGCCTTACAGCGCCAGTGACCCGGGTTCGATCCTGACTAAAGGTGCTGTCTGTACGGAGGTTGTCTATTCTCCTCATGACCACATGGGTTTTCCCAAGGGTGCTCCAGTTTCCTCCCACTTTCCAAAGACATACAGGTTAGTAGGTTTATGTAAGAAAGAACTGCAGATGCTGGTTTAAATTGAAGGTAGACACAAAATGGTGGATTAACTCAGTGGGTGAGGCAGCATCTCTGGAGAGAAGGAATGGGCGACGTTTCGTGTCGAGACCCTTCTTCAGACTGATTTCAGGGGAGGGGGCGGGACAAAGATAGAATGTAGGCGGAGACAGTAAGACTAGTGGGAGAACTTGAAAGGAGAAGGGGTGAGAGAAAGCAAGAGCTATATGAAGTTAGAGAAGTCAATGTTCATACCGCTGGGGTGTAAACTACCCAAGCGAAATATAAGGTGCTGTAAATTACCCAAGCGAAATATGAGGTACAAGTCAGTAGGTTTGTAGTAGATGTCAGCCACTAGTCTGTTTCCTGTGATGGAGACAGTGAGGTCTAGATAGGAGATGTCGGAGATGGCCCAAGTGAATTTGAGTGCAGGATAGAAATTACTGACTTCATCAACTTCACCACTAATTTCCATCCTGCAATCCAATTCACTTGGACCATCTCCGACATCTCTCTACCGGTTTCTAGATTTCACCAGGCTTTTTCCAAAATACCATTACCCTGCTGAACTCACAGGCCCAACGCTAGCTATCTTTTATACTCTTTTATCTGTATATATTTATTTGCCTATGTACTAGTTTAATTCATCCACATTGCACTATTGTTTTAACCAGTATTTTTACTACTTGCACTCTGAATAGATGCCAAACTGCATTTCATTGTACCTGTACTTGTATTTGTGCAATGACAATAAAGTTGAATCAAATCAAATCAAATCAAACCTGCGCCAAGAATGAGGTGTTCCATACCAGAGCATCGGAGATGTCCTCATTCTTTAGGAAATGGGGGTTCCCCTCTTCCATTATAGATGAGGCTCTCACTAGGGTCTCCTCGATATCTCGCAGCTCCGCTCTTACTCCCCCTCTCCCCATTCGTAACAAGGACAAACTCCTCCTTGTCCTCACCTTCCACCCCATCAGCCGTCGCATACAGCATATAATCCTCCAGCATTTTCGCCACCTCCAACGGGACCCCACTACTGGCCCCATCTTCCCGTCTCCACCACTTTCTGCTATCCGCAGAGACCGTTCCCTCCGCAACTCCCTGGTCAACTCGTCCCTTCCCACCCAAACCACCCCCTCCCCGAGTACTTTCCCCTGCAACCGCAGGAGATGCAACACCTGTCACTTCACCTCCCCCCGTGACTCCATCCAAGGACCCAAACAGTCTTTCCAGGTGAGGCAGAGGTTCACTTGCACCTCCTCCAACCTCATCTACTGTATCCACTGTTCCAGGTGTCAACTTCTCTACATTGGCGAGACCAAGCGCAGGCTCAGCGATCGTTTCGCTGAACACCTCCGCTCAGTCCGTCTTAACTTACCTGATCTCCCAGTGGCTCCTCCATTGTCAGAATGAGGCCCAGCGCAAATTGGAGGAACAGCACCTTATATTTCGCTAGTTTAAGAAGGAACTGCAGATGCTGGAAAATCGAAGGTTGACAAAAATGCTGGAGAAACTCAGCGGGTGAGGCAGCATCTATGGAGTGAAGGAAACAGGCAATGTTTCGGGTCTGAAGAAGGGTCTCGACCTGAAACATTGCCTATTTCCTTCGTTCCATAAATGCTGCCTCACCCGCTGAGTTTCTCCAGCATTTTTGTCTACCTCATATTTCGCTTGGGTAGTTTACACCCCAGTGCTATGAACATTGACTTCTGTTTACCTTCAGGTTAGTAGGTTAATTGGCTTCACTTGTGAACTGCTCCTAGTGTGTAGGATAGTGCCTAAGTGTGTGGATCGCTGGTCAGCGTAGGTTAGGAGGGCCGAAGGGCCTGTTTCCGAACTGTACCTCTAAACTAAACTAAACTAATCGGTCTTACCTGCCAGCTTCTAGGATGTGTGTCTGTAAAACACAAGGTCTTTATATCATTGCATCCACTTTAATATCAATAGACAATAGACAATAGACGACAAACAATAGGTGCAGGAGTAGGCCATTCGGCCCTTCGATGTGGTTCAATGTGATCATGGCTGATCAAACCCAATCAATACCCCGTTCCTGCCTTCTCCCCATACCTCCTGCTCCGCTATTTTTAAGAGCCTTATCTAGCTCTCTCTTGGAAGCATCCAGAGAACCGGCCTCCACCGCCCTCTGAGGCAGAGAATTCCACAGACTAACAACTCTCTGTGAGAAAAAGTGTTTCCTCTCTCACACCTGATACAATCATTTGACGTTAACAGGTTGCACAGTCACAGAGTTGTTGAATGGCTTCATATATTGTGACTTGAAATGTTTGTCTGAGTTAACAACAACATCTAAAATCATGGACCTTTTCACAGATTGCAACCCAGAACAACTTCAGCCAAAACTTTCACACCAAAGGAAAGTTATGAAAAGAATTGAAAGTTAAATGAATCAGTGACTTATTTTCCACTCTGAACTAGAAGCCTTGTATTTCTCATGCAAGCCTATGGAGAGCGTTTGTTTGCAGTTTCTGGTTTGCCATGACGTAGTCGATGCTGTTTCCTTCCTGTTTCTCGCAAGGTTGTCGCTGAGATAAGGAAACAGCAGAAACCAGATAAAGGTCATTTTGTAAACACAAAATCCCATGAAAACGTTTTTAGATGTTCGAAAGGATTCCCATGAAAGGGTCTTTCTTATAAATCACTTGTTATCAGTTGTTGGGCAAGACAACCCTCACTAAATGTCACGTTGGGAAAAGCTTACTGTTATTAATATTGTGACAGCTGTATTCATAATACTTTGAACCAACATTTGTGAACCAGCAGTCTATAGGCTCCGGTGATATTTCACCACAGATTTTAAAACAGAGGAAACCATCAGGTATTGTGTGAGTCATTGATATTCTAAACCTTTGTTCCATTCCAAATTTGCTTTAATGACAGAATCCATTTTTTTTCCAGAATAGAACAACTTGGACTGTTCAGGAAACATTTGACTGTGGAAACAGGATCCAGGACAGGAACTCTCTGCTTTCACACCCGAAGTTTCAAATCCCTCTTTGCTGCTTTGGAAGTTCAAGTTTCTTTGGGACTCGTACCAACTCTGTAAGCTTCCATTTAAGCTCTGAACCTACAGCCAGCTATGAACTGAAGTATTTGTAGTTTGATGGCAACCAATATACTTTGATGAGGAGGACCTTTTCCAATCTCAAGTGGATTAACTCATCTATTACTGTAGCACGAGGAATGTACTACCATGGCAACAGCAGTCAAGCAAAATGAACGTGCTTCAGTTTGCAAGTAATGACATGGAAAGTGCCCAGGAGGTAAGATGCTCTCCACACATAGCCCGTAAAGATTGTCCGCAGAATACCTCGAACAGTAAGAAAATATTTTCACTGGTAAATATTTAATGAACTTTCTTTCTGTACATCAGTAACTTGTTGCTGGAAATTTACAGGAAACCCAGACTCCAGGCTGCAGATTAGTGTGTGTGATGCATCTGAATGATATAGGTCAGCTCTTGTCAACCAGTTAGTCTGTATTTGCACAGACCTGGGTTGTGAAATGCCAGTATTATTTCTCGTGGTCCACATCCCTCACTTGAATTGAATCACAATTAATTTTACTGAAGCTATATGACGATTATGCAGCGACACAGTTGTAAATTAACTCACAGTGTGCGGGGCAATGCACAGGAATCGTCAAGAACTTTCAAAGGTGTTTCGGATTTATTTGAGGTTTTCCCAGACTGCAAATGTAACTAACAATTCACACATGGTCAAGTCCATCGTACAGTGGCATTACACTTACATATGCTACACATTAAGTGAAGTGAAATCTTCATTGCACTGAAAATATTTGTTCATTTGAGAATTTCTGGAGTAGCGTAGTCTCACCCCTTCAAGTAGGCACAAAATGTTGGAGAAACTCAGCGGGACAGGCAGCATTTCTGGATAGAAGGAATGGGTGATGTTTTGGGTGGAGACCCTATTCACTCCTTCAGGTATTCTGCATTCACCTCATTGTTTATCCAACCCTAGCCTGGCATTAATGGTGCAGATAATTTCGCTGACATTTGATCCCAGTGGTGCCTTGCCCCTCTCCTCAAATACGAAGGCAGCCTGAAGAAAAACCACTTACTTCAACTGTTGACTAAATTGTTTGTGTACCATAAGAAACAGTCGTCCTAAATCTACTGATGAATGTTACATAATAACAGAGAGCTGCTGCATGATACGAGAGTAGATCACTAGATTTTATAAAGTTAACCATGATTTAAAATAAACATAATATAATTGTTCTAAGCTGCTTTGTATATATTGTGTAGGAAGGAACTGCAGATGTTGGTTTACACCGAGAATAGACACAAAATTCCGGAGTAACTCAACGGGTCAGACTGCATCTCAGGAGAAAATGAATGTGGCATTTTGGGTCGAGACCCTTGCGACTCTCAGACGGTTAAATTCTATTCTATTGTGTATTGTGTTATCTTTGATTGTATGGCTGCATGGTAACTCAATTTCACTGTACCTTAATTGGTGCATGTGACAAATAAATGTGAACTTGAACTTGAACTTGAAGTCTGAAGCGGGTCTCGACCCGAAACGTCAGCTATTCCATTTTCTCCCGAGATGCTGCCTAACCCGCTGAGTTACTCCAGCATTTTGTATTTGTTCAACTCTTGGAAGTAGTTTCAAAATTCATGATTAACACCTTATTGATCTCTGGTGATGTATAAAGGCCACAGTTATATATTAAAAAAATGAAATTCTAAATTATGAAAGGTCGGATTTATAACTAAACTGATGTATTTGTATGTGTATCTTTATATTGTAGGATTGTGATAGCCATTAATGTTTTTAGGAGATATAGCAAGAAATGTTCAGACATGCTTTGTTTTGTGTTAAATTATATTTGAATATATATTATAGTAAATACTTTGTTGATGAGAAATTATATATACCTGCTATACCTGCGATATATTAGGTTCATAATCAGAAACAAGAAAATCAATTAATTAGTCAACAATTTCTCTCCTGGGATAAATAATGTCATATTATATAATATCATGTCATATATCAAATTTTAACAAAGTAGTCAATGTATGATTTTGGATGAAATTGCTGCACTGGGCTTGCTGACTACAGATGCTGTCTGTACGGTATTTGTACGTTCTTCCCATGACCATGTGTCTTTTCTCCGGGTGCTCCAGTTTCCTTGCACAGTGCAAAGACATACAGGTTTGTTGGTTATTGGCTTGGTAAAATTGTAAATTGTCTATAATGTATAGGATAGTGCTAGCGTGCAGGGATCACTGGTCAGCATGGACCCGGTGTCTGTTTCCGCGACATTTCTCTAAACTAAACTAAGCTACGTGATGAATAATGCTAGCTAGAACCACTAATGAAAGAAATCACTGGCCTATCAGCAATTCTGTCACTGTTTGGTGACACGTTGCTCAATATTGGTTTAATAATGGAATTATTTTAGTATTTAATTGATAAAGCAACAACTCTACCGCCATGCCACCATGCCATCCGTGTATTTTAAGAATATTTATTTCTTTAATGAAACCTTGCAATCCTACAATCCCAAATGACATTTGGATTATCATGTCTGTATCTCATCTTCTTACAATCCAATTCTTCAACACCCCCATTCACTCCTTAGATTCCGGTACTTTTACAATCTAGCGTATCTAATTCTCATTCAACATTTAACATAGAAACATCGAAACATAGAAAATAGGTGCAGGAGTAGGCCATTCGGCCCTTCGAGCCTGCACCACCATTCAATATGATCATGGCTGGTCATCCAACTCAGTATCCTGTACCTGCCTTCTCTCCATACCCCCTGATCCCCTTAGCCACAAGGGCCACATCTAACTCCCTCTTAAATATAGCCAATGAACTGGCCTCAACTACATTCCGTGGCAGAGAATTCCATTTAATAATATTCTACCTTCTAAACATGCAGTCCACTGTAATTCAAAACTTCTAATTTCCTCTCTGGTTCTTCAGGAAAGTTTAAATCCGTGTTTAGTTGTTTATTAATGCATTTGTGTTTAATGACAAAACATTAAAGCATTTGATTTAATGTCATGTGCTTTAATGGCATTCTTCATGATTGGAACAGTCTATGACCTTTGTGTTATGACCTTTGTGCTGTAGCTATCTGACTGATGTGTAGGAAAGAACTGCAGATGCTGGTTTAAAACTACAGCCCAGTGGTGTGAAGATTGATTTATCTCACTTCAGGTAGCCCCTGCATTCCCTCTCTCTCTCTATCCCTCCCCCACCCAAGTTGCACTAGCTTCTCACTTTAATCTAACTAACAGCTAACAATGACTTGTTTCCTTTATCATCCTTACTCTTTGCATATCTTTCCTTCATTGTTCTTTATCTCTCTACATCATCGCCTATATCTCTCGATTCCCTTATTCCTAACCTCGACCCAAAAAGTCACCCATTCCTTCTCTCTAGAGATGCTGCCTATCCTCTATCCTGCTGAGTTACTCCAGGTTTTTGTGGCTACCTGACTGATCTTAGAGGGACGAGATGATGAACAGACCTACTTGCATATATTTAACACAGATGATTTAAACAGCTACATTTCTGGTAAACTCAGTGTTGTTTGCCAGAACACATTGGCTGAGATCTGGAGCTTCAGCTCTGAATAGCCTGCCATAAATCTCTCAATCACTTCGGTGGAACAGCGGCACAGCGGTAGAGTTGCTGACTTCCAGCGAATACAGCACCAGAGACCCCGGTTCGATCCTGACTACGAGTGTTGTCTGCACGGAGTTTGTATGTTCGCCCCGTGGCCTGCGTGGGTTTTCTCCGAGTTCGGTTTCCTCCCACACTCCAAAGACGTACAGGTATGTAGGTTAATTGGCTTGGTATTATTTTAAATTGTCCCTAGTGGGTATAGTGTTCATGTGCGGGGATCGCTAGTCGGCGCGGACCTGGTGGGCCGAAAGGGCCTGTTTCCGTGCAGTATCACTAAACTAAACTAAACTAAACTACTACTATTTTCTATAACATGCCACTGTTTGATAGATTATTTTGGCTGCATGTCAATTTTTATGAAGCAGAATTGCCTAGGGATGTTTAACTTTTGACACGTTGCCTTAAAATTGTGAGCTGTGGTTATTTTATCAGAAATAAAATGAAATCAGTGATTATGTGGAACCTCCAACAGTGCAGAATTTCATTGGTTAGCAGACTAAGCTGCAATTGCTCAAGAGCTGAAATAGAATATCGAAATGAAAATGTTTTATTTAAAAAAATGGCAAATTTCCTTAAGCTCTGAATGACCACAAATGTATTGTGTGCCTGTTGCTTCGATAGCTGGTTTGGGAACAGTTCCATCCAATATCCGCAAGAAATTGCAGCAAATTGTGACGCAGACCAGCCATCACACAAACCAACCTCCGTTATATTGACTCTATTTATACCTCGTGCTGCCTCGGCAAGGCCAGCAGCATAATCAAGGACGAGTCGCACCCTGGCCACTCCTTCTCCCCTCTCCCATCAGGCAAAAGGTACAGAAGTATAAAAACGCACACCTCCAGTTTCAGGGATAGTTTCCACCCAGCTGTTATCAGGCAACTGAATCATTCTACCACAACCAGAGAGCTGTGCTGAACTACTATCTACCTCATCGGTGACCCTCGGACTATCTTTGATTGGATTTTACTGGCTTTATCTTGCACTAAATGTTATTCCCTTACCATGTGTCGATACACTGTGAATGGCTCGATTGTAATCATGGATTGTCTTTCCGCTGACTGGTTAGCATGCAACAAAAGCTTTGCACTGCGCCTCAGTGCACGTGACAATAAACTAAACTGAAACTGAACTGTGCTGATTCAATTAGAAAATGTCACGTAACCACCAATGCCTTTCAGTGTTACATTATTGAACAAAAAAAAAATCCTTGAGAAAATTGAAGACTATGGGCATCAAAGGGTCAAGTGTCTCCCCTCAACAGACAACTTTTAATAAAGTTTAGCGGGCATTTAACATTACCAGTCGGTTTTCCTTGGTTCCCCAATGAGCCAATGCCCGATCAGCAAAGGAAATTGGCTATGGTTATCTCAACTACCAATAACTACATGGCGACCCCATTACCACTGCACTACGAGTTCAAAAGAACCATGCCAATCACTTTTTACTCACGGAAAAAATTTCAGCATGTTGAAAAATGTCTTCGACCAAACTGAGGCTACGAGTATGCGGGAACTTCTCTCGAACATGAATGAGAGTTATGCCCCTGTCCCACGTAGGAAACCTGAACGGAAACCTCTGGAGACTTTACGCCCCACCCAAGGTTTCCGTGCGTTTCCCGGAAGTGTTTGTCAGTCTCCCTACCTGCTTCCACTACCTGCAACCTCCGGCAACCACCTTCAACTAGCATCTCAACCGGCTTCAACTAAAAAATTACCGATTTTTAAAAACGGCAACCTAGTCTTAGTTGTGGCCAGTTTTGAATTTTTTGAAATAATCGCCGGAACATAGAAGAAGCGGAAACTACTTTCGACCATTAGGGAGACTGACAAAAACCTCCGGGAACCGCATGGAAACCTTGGGTGGGGCACAACGTCTCCAGAGGTTTCCGTTCAGGTTTCCTAAGTGGGACAGGGGCATTACAGTGACCTCCTAGGACCATGTGTCGACCATGCTGCGAGTTTGTGGTGAGCACAACCTCTTCTAAACACGCAAATTAGGTCCCCACAGTGGCACAGGCCCTTTACAGTACACTTCAGCATGTTGTTACAGCAGTGTGACAATGATTAGACTGGCAGCACGAGCTGGGTTATGATAATATAAACCATGTGGTAAGCGGAGTTTCTACTAATAAAGCACCACGACTGGTTAGTGTGGAATAACCAATCTACAGTACTGCCTCTTGAGTAGGCATCAAATTACAGCTCAACTGCTCAGGGAGGGTAAACTTGGGTCAGGAGTATGGTCATCATAGTCACCTATTTCCCTTTAGTCCTGAAGATCAGCTTCACTCCCGCAGGAAGGTTATTGGAGGTGAGATGCACAATGTTCTGGCTTAGCCACTGAAGTGTGACATTGATAAATTATCAAACAAACATAAAGCTCATTTAAAACATGTTACTTGTGGGTTACCTGTGCAGTTGTGCATGAGGCTTGTTGCCTCACCTCCAAAATCTATAAACAGTTCAGAGAGTGCGGTCCGTAGGGGAAGTGTGTGGAGACTGCACTGGGGCAAGGACAGCATGATTCTGGCGCAACGGGGAGCAGTTTTCAGGCCTGGGAACTGCTCTAGATAGAGAGAGGAATGTATAAGGTGGAGAGATCAAGTTATGGAAGGGGTGGCTGCTGGAAGAAGATTCTGAGCAACTCACTGATATTAACCATATAACCATACAGCACGGAAACAGGCCATCTCGGCCCTACAAGTCCGTGCCGAACAACTTTTTTTCCCACCTGCCTGCATTCACACCATAACCCTCCATTCCCTTCTCATCCATATGCCTATCCAATTTATTTTTAAATGATACCAATGAACCTGCCGACACCACTACCACTGGAAGCTTATTCCACACCGCTACCACTCTCTGAGTAAAGAAGTTCCCCCTCATATTACCCCTAAACTTCTGAAGTCATGCCCTCTTGTTTGAATCTTCCCTATTCTCAAAGGGAAAAGCTTGTCCACATAATAATAATAATAATAATAATTTTATTTATAGAGCACTTTAAAAACAAACATAGCTGCAACAAAGTGCTGTACATCACTAATCATTGACAAAAAAGTTAATACACACCAAAAATAACAATCAAAAGAAATAGTAGGAAAAGACATGTAAAATAAAGAAACATCAAAAACACCACAAACAGAAGCAAAGCCTCAGGCATGGTCAAAAGCCAGGGAGTACAAATGCGTTTTAACACTGGATTTGAAGATGGACAGTGAGGGGGCCTGTCTGATGTGCAGCGGCAGGGTGTTCCAGAGTGCCGGAGCAGCAACAGAGAAGGCTCTATCCCCTCTGAGCCTCCGACTAGACCTCGGTACCTCCAGGAGCAGCTGACCAGCTGACCTGAGGGACCGGGCAGGAGTGTATGGGTGGAGCAGCTCAGAGAGGTAAGGCGGGGCGAGCCCATTCAGAGATTTAAAAACAAATAACAGTAACTTAAAATGAACCCGAAAGTGCACCGGGAGCCAGTGTAGGGAGGCCAGAATTGGCGATATGTGCTCCCTCTTTCGAGTCCCTGTTAAAAGGCGAGCAGCAGCATTCTGAACCAACTGGAGACGAGCCAGTGAAGAACGAGCAACACCAAAATAGAGCGCGTTACAGTAATCCAGCCTAGATGTAATAAAGGCATGGATTACTGTCTCAAAATGCTGCCGCTCGAGAATGGGCTTCACCTTCGCCAGCTTCCTTAGGTGAAATAAGCTGGACTTAACCACCGCGCATATTTGGTGATCTAATTTAAAGTCACTGTCCATCCTAAAACCCAGGTTCACAACTGTTGGCTTCACGCACCTTCACATCAACTCTGTCTATCCCTCTCATCATTTTAAAGACCTCTATCAAGGCCCCCCTTAACCTTCTGCGCTCCAGAGAATAAAGACCTAACTTATTCAACCTATCTCTGTAACTTAGTTGTTGAAACCCAGGCAACATTCTAGTAAATCTCCTCTGTACTCTCTCTATTTTGTTGACATCCTTCCTATAATTGGGCGACCAAAATTGTACACCATACTCCAGATTTGGTCTCACCAATGCCTTGTACAATTTTAACATTACATCCCAGCTTCTATACTCAATATTGGGGTGACAGTCAGGAACATTATTTTAGGAATATTAGTTTAGGAAAATATTAGTATAGTTTAGAATTAGTTTCTTCAAACCCTGCTTCCTGTAAAGACTCTATCCCAATTTCTCCGTCTACACCGCATCTGTGTCTCATTCTTTAGGGAACGGAGGTTCCCCGCATCCATTATAGATGAGGCTCTCACTAGGGTCTCCTCGATATCCCGCAGCTCCGCTCTTATTCCCCCTTCCCCCCATTCGTAACAAGGACAGCGTCCTCCTTGTCCTCACCTTCCAGCCGTTGCATACAACATATAATGAAATGAAATCCTCCAACATTTTCGCCATCTCCAACGGGATCCGACTACTGGCCACATCTTTCCATCTCCACCCCTTTCGGCTATCCGTAGAGACTGTTCCCTCTGAAACTCCCTGGTCAACTCGTCCCTTCCCACCCAAACCACCCCCTCCCCGGGTACTTTCCCCTGCAACCGCAGGAGATGCAACACCTGTCCCTTTACCTCCCCCCTCGACTACAACCAAGGACTCAAACAGTCTTTCCAGGTAAGGCAGAGGTTCACTTGCACCACCTCCAACCTCACCTACTGTATCCGCTGTTCTAGATATCAATGCCTGCACATCGGTGAGACCAAGCGCAGGCTTGGAGATCGTTTCACTGAACACCTCCGCTTAGTCTGTCTTAACTTACCTGACCTCTCGGTGGCTCAGCACTTCAACTCCCCCTCCCATTCCCAATCTTCCCTTTCTGTCCTGGGCCTCCTCCATTGTCAGAGTGAGGCCCAGCACAAATTGGAGGAACAGCACCTCATATTTCGCTTTGATAGTTTACACCCCAGCGGTACGAACATTGACTTCTCTGACTTCAGATAGCCCTTGCTTTCTCTCCCCATCCCCTTCCCCAGTTCTACCACCAGTCTTACTGTCTCCGACTACATCCTATCTCTGTCCCGCCCCTCCCCTGACATCAGTCTGAAGAAGGGTGTCAACCCGAAACGTCACCCATTCTTTCTCTCCAGAGATGCTGCCTGTCCCGGTGAGTTCCTCCAGCATTTTGTGTCTACCTTCGATTTTAACCAGCATCTGCAGTTCTTTCTTACACAGTTTAGGAAGGAACCTCAGATGCTGGTTTAAAACTGAAGATAGACACAAAAAGCTGGAGTGACTCAGTGGGACAGGCAGCATCGCTGGAGGAAAGGAATGGGTGATGTTTCAGGTCGAGACCCTTCTGCCGACTGTCTGAAGAAGTCCAGCAGCATAATCAAGGATGAGATGCACCCTGGCCACCCCCTCTTCTCCCCTCTCCCATTGGGCAAAAGGTATAGAAGTGTGAAAATGCACACCTCCAGATGCAGGGACAGTTTCTTTCCAGCTGTTATCAGGCAACTGAACCATCCTTCTGCAACTGGAGAGTCGTCTTGAACTACTATCTACCTCACTGGTAATCGCAGGCTATCTTCTTTACTGCAGTATCCCTGCTCTCCTTTCAGACTTTACTGCAGTATCTTGCACTAAACTTTATTCCCTTATCATGTATGTGTACACTGTGAATGGATCGAATGTAGATCCACTGACTGGTTAGCTTGCAACAAAAGCTTTTCACTGTACCTTGATACATGTGACAATAAACTAAACTGAACTGAAGAAGGGTCTCGACCCGAAACATCACCTATTCCTTCTCTCTCTCTGAGTTTCTCCAACTTTTTGTGTCTTACATATTAGTTTAGTTTGGAGAGTTTAGTTTAGAGACAATGTGGATCCAAGCTGCCCACTGATTACCCAGTCACACTCTTTCTTTGTTATCCCATTGATCATCCACATACAACACATCAGGGGTCATTTTTACAGAGCCCAACTAACTTACAAATTGCATGTCTTTAGGATGTTGGAAGAAACCGCAGCACCCATAAGAAGCCTAAATGGTCACAGGGAGAACGTTCAACCTCCGCATAGATAGCACTGGAGGCCAGGATCATGCCCGGGTCTCTGGCACAGAAGCAACAGTACCAACTGCGCCACTGTGCTGCCCTATTGTCAGGGTGGGGACAGCGGATGGACAGAAGGTCTGAGGACATTGGGAGATAGTGCAGGGTTCCTTCTACTTGCTTGGTGGGATAGGCTGGAGGTTTGATGAGTACTGTTGATGTAGTCACTGGGAGTAAATGCAATATATTATACGAACAACATACACTGCAGCCACAATGCACAGTGAATGAATATCTGGGACAATGGAAAGTGTGACAGCCACATTGACTGTATTGGCCTGAAAGGTATTGAGTCTCTTGAATGCTGTTGGCTCCACACTCATGCAGTCAAGGGGATAGTATTCCATCGCACTCCTGACCTGTGTTTTTTGGATAATGGGCCTGTCCCACTTATGCGACTTTTTTGGTGACATCCGGCACCCATCATAGGTCATTGCAAGTCTTCGAAATTTTCAACCTGTTGAAAGTTCAGCAGCGACCAGAAAGACACTACGACTCTTTGGGCGACTGAGGAGACTACTCAACCATACAGGCAACACCCCGGCGGGCGACATGCGGGACAGGCCCATAACGGAAAGGATTTGGTTTCGTGAAGTGAAGTGAGACATTCAACATGGGCTACCCAGTCTCTAATCGGCTTTTAGAGCCACAATAGCCTGAAGAAGGAATCTCGAACCAAAACGCCACCCATTCCTTCTCTGCAGAGATGCTGCCTGTCCCGCTGAGTTACTCCAGCATTTTGTTTCTATCTCCATGAGAGGTCCAAACAAATTTGTGGTCAATGGTGACCTCCCCAACCCTCTGGATGTTGATGGTGGGAGACCATCAGAGTGTAGGGCAGGTGGTTAGACTCTATCATGTTAGAGGTCATCACTGCCCGACACATTTGTGGCATGACTCTACATGGCACATCATTCTATGACTGAACATTAACTGGGCCTTGCAAGCATGTACCAAAACCAATACAATTCTTTTCCAGAGGTGTTGCAAATAGAATTGAACAGTATGCTGTCATCAGAAAACATTTGTGCTTATCCGTTTGATGAAGCCACTGAAGATACACTTTCCTACAGAAATTTGTCAGTGAAGTCCTGGGATTAGGATTATTGATCTCCATTTTCCTTTGTCCAAGGCACCACTGAAATCGGTGGAGTATTTTCCCTTTGATGTCCATCAAGTATACTCCACCATTCAATCATGGCTGATCCATCTCTCCCTCCGAACCCTATTCTCCTGCCTTCTCCCCATAACCTCTGACACCTGTACTGATCAAGAATCTATCTATCTCTGCCTTAAAAATATCCACTGCCTTGGCAGCTAATTGTGTATGAAATCATGATGGAAATAGATCATGAGAGGAATTGATTGGATAGATGCACAGAGTCTCTTGCCCAGAGTATGTGAATCGAGGACCGGAGGACATAGGTTTAAGGTGAAGGGGAAAAGATATAATAGGAATCTGAGGGGTAACTTTTTCCCCACAAAGGGTGGTGGGTGTATGGACCAAGCTGCCAGAGGAGGTAGTTGAGGCAGGAACTATCCCGATGTTTAAGAAGCAGTTAGACAGGTACATGAATAGGACAGGTATGGAGTGATATGGGCCAAATGCAGACAGGTGGGACTAGTGTAGCTGGGACATGTTGGCCGGTGTGGGCAAGTTGGGCCAAAGTGCCTGTTTTCACGCTGTATCACTCTATGGCCCTATGCCTCTGTGACTTGAAGACCGAGATCTCAGAATAGGCACAAGACATGGTCTAGCTGGCAGCAGGGATCCCTGCTCTCCTTTATGCATCCGAGACCTGGATTACCTATAGGAGGCACTTCACGGTACTGGGAATATACCACTAATGCTGCCTCCGCTAAATCAGTGGGTCAATGTCATCAGGTTCTTCCAGGCCAACATGCACAGCTTTGAGGCTAAATTATATGCAGTTACCAGTAGCTACGTTGGTCAGGCCAAACATACATCATTTGCATGCCTCACACCACACTCCCGAAACAGCCTATTCTCATCAGAAAAAAATACCAAGTGGATAGATAAAGAGATTCAATGATGTGCCCACAGCTTCCTTGAAGAAATGCAATGTTCCCACTGACTCGTGGGAAGCATTCCCCATGGCCACTGAAAGTCGAGGCAAAGTATCCAGGGTGGTATTAAGCACCTCAAGGCCATTCATCTGAAGCACACACAAATCAGAGCAGTACGGTGGCGCAGCGGTAGAGTGGCCGCTTTACAGCGCTTGCAGCGCCGGAGACCCGGGTCAATCCAAAGCCGTACAAGGATGTTGGTTCATTGGCTTGGTAAATGTAAAATTGTCCCTTGTATGTGTAGGATAGTGTTGATATGCGGGGATCGCTGGTCGGCGCGGACTCGGTGGGCTGAAGGGCCTGTTTCGCACTGCCTCTCCAAACCCAACTAAACTAATCTAAACTAAACCCTTCATGAACTTCAGAGGCAGCACTTCAATTCACAAACCACCCATCCACCCACTGGCCCTTTTGATCACTGTGGAAGCGTCTGCAGTTTCCACATTGTGCTCCTTAGAGCCCACAAAGCCTAAGTAGAAATTAGTGGGAAGGAACTGCAGATGCTGGGGACTCTCCTCTACCTCTCAGTCTGAAGAAGGGTCTCGACCCGAAACGTCACCCATTCCTTCTCTCCAGAGATGCTGCCTCACCCGCTGAGTTACTCCTGCATTTTGTGTGTATCTAAGCAGAAATCATCCTTGAGCACAAAGAAGACTGCAACTTCCCACGGTGTAGTTTTGATGTTTAACATTAATCCCACAGCTCAGTACCGTTATCACACGGCTTTTAGACAAGTAGTTACGTCAACAGTCACAAGTTACTGTCAAATTTACTCTTTGATCGCAATCAATGTCTCGTCATTCTCCTTGTTACAAAATCCACACCAGTGTTTGATCTCAAATTTTTAAAACCACCACCACGATAAGTTATTCTAGCACGAAGTGTACAGTTAGAGAATGACTTTGAACTAAACCAGTGCAATCCTGCTCCTTCTCGACCTCAGCGCAGCATTTGATACTGTCGACCACACCATACTAATTGACCGTCTCCGGTACGGGGTTGGTATTGATGGCACTGCCCTGAGCTGGTTCATCTCCTACCTCAAAAGTAGGAGTTTCTCTACAAACATAGGCAACTCTTTCTCCTCCTCAGCTAATCTCTGCTGTGGGGTTCCACAAGGTTCCATCCTTGGACCCCATTCTCTTCTCCCTGTATATGCTCCCCTTAGGCCAAGTCATTCAAAGACATGGCATTTCCTTCCATTGCTATGCAGACGATACACAACTCTATCTCCCCCTGAAGCCCAACAACCAATCAAATCTACATAACCGTATCCACTGCCTCGAGGATATAAAGTGTTGGATGGCCCAGAACTTCCTCCAACTAAACGAGAGTAAGTCTGAGGTCATCCTTCTCGGCCCCTTGGACTCAATCAAAACGATAGCAGGCAGCCTTGGATGCCTTATCCCACTACTCAAACCTCACGTCAATAACCTTGGCGTGATATTTAACTCAGTGTTGAAATTTGACAAACAAGTCAATGCAGCGGTAAAAGCTAGCTTCTTTCAGCTTAGTACAATAGCTAAAATAAAACAATTCCTCCAGTTTGACGACCTCAAAAAGATCATCCACACATTTATCTCCTCCCACCTCGATTACTGCAACTCCCTTTACACTGGCATCAGCTAATCTTCCCTGTCCCGCCTGCAACTGGTACAAAACACCGCAGCGAGACTCCTGACGGGCACCCGAAAAAGGGACCACATCACCCCGATCCTGGCCTCTCTCCACTGGCTCCCTGTGCGGTTCCGAATAAATTTCAAGATCCTTCTTTATGTCTACAAAGCCCTTAATGGGCTTGTCCCCACCTACTACATCAAAAGTCTGCTTACCCACCACACCACCCCCAGGTCCCTCAGATCGGCCGACTTGGGGTTACTGAACATCTAGGCATAAGCTCAGGGGCGACCGCGCCTTTGTGGTTGCAGCTCCTAGACTGTGGAACAGCATCCCTCTTCCCACCAGAACTGCCCCCTCCATCGACTCTTTTAAGTCGAGACTTGAAACTCATCTCTACTCTCAAGCCTTTCTGGACGTCCTCTGAGGGAGGGCTATATGTATGTATTTATGTATGTACTTAATCTATGAACCACTGTTGTATAACGTTAGTACCTCCACCAATGTAAAACACTTTGGCCAACGAGAGTTGTTTTTTAAATGTGCTATAGAAATAAAAGTGACTTGTCTTGACTCTTGAAGGGAAGCATGAATGGATTTGTGATTGGGCCAAGGAAAGTGGGGTGGGTCACTGATGCGCGAGGATTTTAGGAATCGGACTGGAAAGGCGGGCATGCAGGTAGAAATATGAGGGGAGTTTATTTTTAGCATTTCACAGTCACCGTGAACACAATACCTTCACTCATTGCTCAATCGGGATGTTGAAATCAGAAGTTAAATTTTAACAGTTAGGCACTGCCGTTGATCCAATGAGTGAGTGCATTCTGAACGGGATAAGTCAGTTGAATATTTACCACAACCTGGATTAATGATCAATTCTCTGCTGTGCAGCAAATGTGCTTTTTTTGTGGAAAAACCTTGAACTGAGGCACCTGTCTGGTAGTCACTTTTCATCATGAGCCAGCAAATGTTTGACCAAACCAACCCACCTGCTGCCTGAAACTGCAGCAACTAATGGCCAGGCACATCCAAGGGTAAGGCAGTGATACCAAAGGAAAGCATGTTTAAGAATTGACTGAAAGAGAAGCTGGGCTATAGTTGGCATAGTTCAAATCATTATGGTAAATAGCAACTGAAAAACTCTTATGACTGAACACATTTGACTGGAGTTAGACTTGTAATTTCTGAAGTTTTGTGCAAAAAGACTGGCCTCGTGACCTAGTAGGTAGAGCTTCTGCCTCACAGCTCCAGCAATGCAATTCAATTTGTGCGGCACAGTGGCTCAGCGGTAGAGTTGCTGCCTCACAGCGCCAGTGACCCGTATTCGATCCTGACTACGGAATCTGTCTGTGTGGAGTTTGTACGATCTCCCTGTGACCACATGGGTTTTTTCCGGGTGCCTCCGGGTTTCTTCCCGCATTCCAAAGACGTGCAGGATTGGAGGTTAATTGACTTCTGTAAATTGTCCCTAATGTGTAGAATAGAACTAGTGTACAGGTGATCGTTGGTTGATGCGGACTCGGTGGGCTGAAGGGCCAGTTTCCATGCTGTATCTATACAAATCTAAACTAAAGCTATACAGCCACTGGTACAGAATGTATACATTGTGTACACTCTACTTGTGACTCTGGGGGTTCCCTCTGGGTGCTCCAGTTGCCTCCCACACCCCAAAGATGTCAGCTAGTAGGATTAATTGGCCACTACCAATTTCCCTGGAGTAGAGGGTGGTTGTTTAATGCCACATTAGAAGGAAAAGGGTTACCGAGAAATAGATGGAGAAGCAGGGTTTAAGGTTTAGCTTAGATTTTAGTTTCTTCTTCTTCTTCTTCTTACGTATGGCGTGCACAGCCTAAAGTTGTAGGCCAACTTGTTCTATTGGATCTTATTTGATGTGGACCAACGGCTTACAGTTCCATCAGAGATAGCCATCACTGACTTGAGGCCTGATCTTGTGCTCAGGTCAAACTCGCAGCGCATGATGTATTTTGTGGAGCTCGCAGTCCCTTGGCAGGATGCTGTGCAGGAAGCCTTCGAAAGAAAGAAACTGCGATATACAGAGCTTGTAGCGGAGGCAGAACAGCGGGGCTGGAGAGCTAAGATCTGCCCGGTAGAAGTTGGATGTCGAGGATTTGTGGCAACCTTAAGACTGATAAAGGACCTGGGGATCAGCGGACAAGCCGTACGCCAGACCATCAAAGAAATATCACGGGTAGCCAGTGGGTCTGGCTGAAGAGGAAAGACGCCATTTGGTCTCCCAAATAACCGACTAGACAGATACAGAGGGGGGGTGGTTATGGGACGCCAGAATGCACCACTGAGCCTACTGGAGACGTTGTGGGTTCAGTCAGCGAAACGTCGATGAAAGTAGGTGCCCACTTGATAACCCCAATGACGTGTCTGCCCAGCCTTTCTCAACATCGGAGGAGCATAGGTGAGTGCAGAAGGCTCCCATCACCATCGGGAGTCATGATATTTGGCACTTTGGACTTTTAGCATCTAGTCCTGTGTAATTGTAAACATGCACGCCAGGTTGATTGCATTCGTTGAAACAGGGCGGACCAGGTGAAGGTTGCAAACTTCCAGCCCAGATTTTAGTTTAGAGATACAGCATGGAAACAGGCCCTTAGGCCCACCGGGTCTGCACCGACCAGTAATCCCCGCACATTAACACCATCCTATACCAACAAGTGACAATTTTTACATTTACCAAGCCAATTAACCTACAAACCTGTACATCTTTGGAATGTGGAAGGAAACCGAAGAACTCAGAGAAAACCCACGCAGCTCACGGGGAGAGCGTGCAAACTCCGTACAGACAGCACCCTTAGTCAGGATCCAGCCCGGGTCTCCTGTGCTGCCTTCACTGTAAGGCAGCAACTCTACCGCTGTGCCACCATGACTGCCCAAGTCTTCGTCTGAGAGCCAGCATTGATTCAACATGATAAACGGTCTCCTTCCGTGTCATGGGAAACATTAATGACTTTGTTCACCCTCAGAGGTTTTGTCAACATTTGTCAACATTTGAAAACATTTAGTCAACAATTTGTTTATGTTGGTTTGAAGGAACAAAGTGGAGCAATTTTGATGTTGGAGCAGGGGGGGCAGAAACAGACCTAATATTGGATCTCAGACCCCACTTAAACGTGTGGATACATGCAAGACATGTCGTGGATGGAGTACAGAGAAGAATGACAAGGGTTTTACAGGACTATGAAAGTTGGGAGGTCATGTTACATTTATATAAGACATTGGGGTGATGCCACTTTTAGAGTATTGTGTGTAGTTTTGGTCATCATGTTATAGGAAATATCAACCTTGAAAGGGTTACCAGGATGTTGCCAGGACTCAAGCTATCGGGAGAGGTTGAGCAGGCTAGGGCTTTATTCCTGGGAGTGCAAGAGGATGAGGGGTGATCTTATAGAGGTGTACAAAATCATGAAAGGAATAGATCGGGTAAACACATAGTCTTTTGCTCAGAGGAGGGAGAATCAAGAGGCAGAGGACAGGCTTAAGGTGAGTGAGGAAAGATTAAATGGGAACTTCAGAGGTAACTTTTTTACACAAAGGGTGATGGATGTATGGCACATTGCCGGCGAAGGTAGTTGAGGCACGGGCTATCATATGTAACATTTAGACAGGTACATGGATGACAGGTTCAGAGGGAAATGGACCAAACACAGACAGGTGGGATTAGTGTAGGTGGGACATGCTGGTTGATGTGGGCAAGTTGGGCCGAAAGGCCTTTTTTCTTGCTCTATGACTATGAATCTACGACTTTATGAATCTACGACTTAAGTGTCTGAGCTACAAGGATAACAGAGTTGACGTGGATAAGCTTTTCCCACTGAGAGTAGGGAAGATGCAAATAAGGGGACATGACTTGAGAATTAAGGGACAGAAGTTTAGGGGTAACATGAGGGGGAACTTCTTTACTCAGAGAGTGGTGGCTGTGTGGAATGAGCTTCCAGTGGAGGTGGTGGAGGCAGGTTCATTTTTATCATTTAAAAATAAATTGGATAGTTATATGGACGAGAAAGGAATGGAGGGTTATGGTCTGAGCGCAGGTATATGGGACTAGGGGAGAATACGTGTTCGGCACGGACTAGAAGGGTCGAGATGGCCTGTTTCCGTTCTGTAATTGTTATATGGTTATATTATATGAGAGGTTGGGAATGCCTGGACTTTATCCCTTGGAGCACAGAACACTGAGAGGTGATCTTACAGAGATGTATATATTTTTGAGGGGAATAGACAGGGTGAATGTACTGTATTTTTCTCAGGATAGGTGAAATCAAGAACTAGAAGGCATATGTTTAAGGTGAGAGGTGAAATATTAAATATTGAGAGACAATTTTGCACAGAGAGTGGTGTATATATGGAAGGAGCTGCCAGAGGAAATAGTTAATCATGTATTTGGACAGGTACATGGATGGGGAAGGTTTAGAGGGATATGGGCCAAATGGGATTAGTTTAGATGGGATTCCTTGTTGGCATGGATGAGTTGGGCCATAGGTCATGACCCAAAATGTCACCTATTCCTTCTCACCAGAGACGCTGCCTGACTTGTTGCGTTACCCCAGCTTTTTGTGTCTATCTTCGGTGTAAACCAGCATCTGCAGTTCCTTCTTACACATTTTGTCTGCTCCACTGCGAAATCTCCTCAAGATATGCTGATTTGAAGAAGTTCTTCTCCTCTCTCTGACGAGAGTCCTGAGTCCGATGAAGGGTCTCGACTAAAAACGTCATCTATTTCTTCTCCCTGGAGATGCTGCCTGACCCATTGAATAACCCCAGCATTTTGTGTCTAACGTACCATAATCTCCAAATTGAATGTGACATCGCCTTACACCAAGGTTATCAATTTCCTTATTTTATGGAAGCAGAATCAGTCATTGAGCCATACAGCATGGAAACAGGCCCTTTGGCCCAACTTCCCTATGCCAGCCAAGATGCTCTATCTACACGTCTCACCTGCCCGCATTTGGCTCACCGCCCACCGTATGAAAAAGTTGCATCTCAGGTTCCTATAAAATCTTCCCCTCTCAACTTACAAAACAAAATAGCACCTACCATGAATGGATAAATTAATTTGAATTTCAATTGAGCACTAAAACCGAACATTCACCTGAATGTGACTTCATAACTTATGAACATTTGAATGCTACTGATATATATCACCACCTAGTGCTAGATTTATTCCATGCAATCAGTGTTTTCTGGTTTTATTTTACACTGCCAACATTGTTTCTCCTTATATCTCCCAGTACCTGCATGTATTAAAGAATTTTGTCAGCTTGTTTAAACTGCTCATCCAAAATTAAAAATGATTGTATTACTAAAATGGAGAATCGCATAAATAAATACATTAATAAAACTCTCCTTTAACACCATCTGTGACATAAAAATAACTTCATTGATTGAAGGTAGACAAAAATGCTGGAGAAACTCAACGGGTGAGGCAGCATCTATGGGGTGAAGGAATAGGTGACGTTTCGGGTCGAGACCCTTCTTCAGCCTGATGTTAGGTCAGACGAGGGGGGGGGGGAGGGGGCGGTAAGAGAAAGGAAGAGGCGGAGACAGTAGGCTGTGGGAGAGCTAGGAAGGGGAGGCGAAGGAGGGAGAAAGCAAGGACCACCTGAAATTGGAGAAGTCAATGTTCATACCGCTGGGGTGTAAACTACCCAAGCGAAATACGAGGTGCTGCTCCTCCAATTTGCAGGGACTCACTCTGACCATGGAGGAGGCCCAGGACAGATTTGGAATAGAAACATAGAAACATAGAAATTAGGTGCAGGAGTAGGCCATTTGTCCCTTCGAGCCTGCACCGCCATTCAATATGATCATGGCTGATCATCCAACTCGGTATCCCGTACCTGCCTTCTCTCCATACCCCCTGATCCCCTTAGCCACAAGGGCCACATCTAACTCCCTCTTAAATATAGCCAATGAACTGGCCTCAACTACCCTCTGTGGCAGAGAATTCCAGAGATTCACCACTCTCTGTGTGAAAAAAGTTCTTCTCATCTCGGTTTTAAAGGATTTCCCCTTCATCCTTAAGCTGTGACCCCTTGTCCTGGACTTCCCTAACATCGGGAACAATCTTCCTGCATCTAGCCTGTCCAACCCCTTAAGAATTTTTGTAAGTTTCTATAAGATCCCCTCTCAATCTTCTAAATTCTAGAGAGTATAAACCAAGTCTATCCAGTCTTTCTTCATAAGACAGTCCTGACATCCCAGGAATGGGTGGGAGAGTTGAAGTGCTTTGATGTTACTTTTTCCTGGCAAACCCTACTTTAGCAACCACCTTGTTGCTGAGTTAGGGTTGTGGTTAATGTTCTGCATTATCCAACAGCTTAATTTGTTGATGGAAAAGAAACTCTTTGTGATGTCCGGATTTGTTGTGGTTTGGCGGGGTGGCTCAGTGACGCAGTAGAGCTGCTGTCTCACAGTGCCAGAGGCAGGGTTCGATCCCAACGGGTGACATCATGTGGCGTTTGCGTGCTCTCCCTGTGTCCATGTGGGTCTCTTCAGGAAGCTCCAGTTTCCTCCCACCTCCCATGGACATGCAGATTTGTGGGTGTAAATAGCTCCAAGTGTGCAGGGAGTGGATGTGCGAGTGGGATAACATAGAACTAGTGTGAATTATGTGATCGAAGGAAGACACAAAATGCTGGAGTAACTCAGCAGGACAGGCAGCTTATCTGGAGATAAGGAATGGGTGACGTTTCGGGTCGAGACCCTTCTTCAATTTGTGAATGATGTTTAGTTTGGACTCTGTCCATGCTGTTTCTTTCAATCAATCAATGGTTGCACTATTTACTCAGGTTTTGCACAATTATGGTCTAGTTACCTAGTAGTACTGATTACTGATTTAATTAGTTTCTTGCGTATTTATTTGTTGCGTTGTTGTGTTGATGGGCCAGTAAAGCTGCAGCAAAAGAAAGTCATTGTTCCGTTTTCGGTGCATGTGCCAAACACTCTTGATCTGTGACTTCCCTTCCTGGTGAGTGCATGTATCACAGGCTCATCGTCAGACCCTGGTTACCATTGTTCTTATGTAGCTCGAGGAGTAACACAAGGATGTTTCCAGGCAAACACAGTGCAGTTTTCTCTTCCCGCTCTTGGCAATTCTCCAGTCTGAGGTTTCCAGCAGAATCTGCTTTGGACTGTAATGGGCCTGTCCCATTTAGGCAATTTTTTAGGCAACTACAGACGACTAGTTTGTCGCCACATGTGGTCGCCGGGAGTAGTCTCCTCAGTCGTGCAAAAAGTTGTAGCGTCTCTCTGGTTACCGCTAAATTTTCAACAATGAGCGTAGCTTGACTTCTCCTGACGTAGGTGCAGCCGTAGGCTGTCGCCAGGATGACGTAAGTTGTCGCCAGTCTTTCAGCGACCAGTTACGACTATGACAGTCGCCGGCAATTGCCTAAAAAATCGCCAAGGCTCATTACACCAATCTGCTCATTCCACAGAACAATGGGTCGGCACATTGACACTTGCTTTTATCTTACTGGAAGAGGGTGAACAGGTGACCCCAAGAATGAATTTTGTCCGAGATTGTATGTGTTTAACTATTGCTGTTTCTTTAGGTCATAAGTGATAGGGTAGAATTAGGCCATTTAGCCCATTGTCTACTCCGCTATTCAATCATGGCTGATCTATCTCTCCCTCCGCACACCATTCTCTTGCCTTCTCCCCATTGCATAGAAACATAAACAATAGGTGTAGGAGTAGGCCATTCAGCCCTTCGAGCCAGCGCCGCCATTCAACATGATCATGGTTGTTCATCCAAAATCAGTACCCCGTTTCTGCTTTCTCCCCATATCCCTTGTTTCCATTATCCCTAAGAGCTAAATCTAACTCCCTCTTTAAAACATCCAGTAAATTGGCCTCCACTGCCTTCTGTGGCAGAGAATTCCACTCTGACATCCATACTAATCAAAAACCTATCTATCTCTGCCTTAAAAATATCCACTGACTTTGCCTCCACAGCCTTCTGTGGCAAAGAATTCCACCCACTAACTAAATCAATTTCTCCTCATCTCCTTCCTAAAAGAACATCCTTTAATTCTAAGGCGATTACCTCTAGTCCTAGACTCTCCCACTAATGGAAACATCCTCTCCACATCCACTCTATCCAAGCCTTTCACTATTCTGTATGTTTCAATGAGGTTCCCCCTCTTCTTTCTAAACGAGTACAGGCCCAGCGCCGACAAACGCTCATCATAGGTTAACCTACTCATCCGTCATACTCTTATTAAAATCCTTACTGCAGAAACAAAGAATTTCTGATGCAGATGGATCGATTGTAATCATGTTTTGTCATTCCGCTGACTGGTTAGCACGCAACAAAAGCTTTTATCTGTACCACAGTACACGTGACAATATACTAAACGGAGCTGAAACTGAAACTGCTGGTTAAGGATACAAACGGGACAAAATGCTGGAGTACCTCAACACGTCAGGCACCATCTGTGAAAAACATGGATAGGTGGCGTTTCAGATCGAAACCCTTCAACAGAGAGAAGAAAGCTGGGAAATGGGAGGGGCAGGACACCATGGCAGGTAATACATAGACATATGCGAGGGGTGGTTTTAGTTTAGAGATTTTAGTTTAGAGATACAGCGCGGAAACAGGCCCTTCAGCCCACCGGGACCATGCCAACCCAGTGTAATCGCTGCACATTAATACACACACTAGGTACAATTTTTACATTTATCAAACCAATTTACCTACAAACCAGCACTTCTTTTGGAGCGTGGGAGAAAACCAAGAATCTTGGAGAAAACCCATGCAGGTCACGGGGAGAATGTACAAACTCCGTGAGAACAGCACCCATAGTCGGGATTGAACCCGGGTCTCCAGCGCTGTAAGGCAGCAACACTACCACTGCACCACCGTGCCGCCCTCATGCCGGCTCGTACCTTCCGGTTTTGACAGGCAAATTTAGACTTTACTCTCATCTTTGGACTTACAGTGTGGAAACAGGTCCTTCAGCCCAACAAGTCCGCACTGATCAGGGATAACCCCGTAGATTAGCAATATCCTACACATTAAGGTCAATTTACAATTTACAGAAGCCAAATGAACTTATAAACCTGTACGTCTTTGGAATGTGGGAGGAAACCCACGCAGTGCCAGGGAGAATGTACAAACTCCACACAAACAAAACCTGGGGTCAGGATTGAACTCAGGCCTCTAGCACTGTAAGGCAACAAGTCTACCAATATGCCACTCTGCTGTCGCTAGATGGTTGAAACAAAGACCAAGTTCAAGTGAGTTTATTGACATGTGTCCCTGATAGGACAATGAAATTCTTGCTTTGCTTCAGCACACAGAACATAGTAGGCATTTACTACAAAACAGATCAATGTGTCTATATACTATAATATAAATATATACACACATGAATAAATAAAATGATAAAGCGCAAATAACATATAATTGGTTATTAATAATCAAAGTTTTGTCCGAGCCAGGTTTAATTACCAGAGACATGAACAGCAGGTTTGAGACAGATTTTAAGATTTAGGGATTGTGAAACCATGTGGAGGAAAGTAGTGGGAGGGGAAGAATAGTGTAGAGGGGGGGGGATATATATGTAGGAGTCCTGGTGATTCATAGGGGAGGGAAGGGGGCGGAAGAAAGGGAGGGGAGGTGTGGGAGAGAAAAGCGGATGTGCGGGATTTGGGGAGAAGTTAGTTAGATTTTACCTCAGTTTGGAGAAATCACCATTGGTACTGTTCGGTTCTAAGCTGCACAAATGGAAAATGAGGTGTTGTTCCTCCAGTTTGCATACTGTGGCCTCACTGGCGATGGAGGAGGCCCAGGACAGAGGGAGCAGTCTCTGCAGAAGGCAGAAAGGAGTGGAGATAGGAAGGTGTGACCTGTGACATTGGAGGTGATGGAGATGTCAGAGGATGATGTGTTGAATGTGGTGGCTGGTGGGGTGAAAGGTGAGGACCCGAGGAACATTGACTTCTCTAACTTCAAGTAACGCTTGCTTTCCCCTTTCTCCATCCCTCATCCTATCCCAGTTCATCTACCATTATGATTGTCTCCAACAACATTTTATCTGTTTGCTTTGTTGGTAACTTCTCCCAGCTAACAGTGATCTATTCTCGATTCCATTCAAGGTCCTAAGCAGTCGTTCCAGGTGCGACAAAGGTTCACCTGTATCTCCTCCAACCTCATCTACTGCATCCGCTGCCTAGATGTCAGCTGATTTACATCGGGGAGACTAAGCGGAGGTTGGGCGATCGTTTCGCCGAACACCTCCGCTCAGTCCGCAATAACCAACCTGACCTCCTGGTGGCTCAGCACTTCAACTCCCCCTCCCATTCCCAATCCGACCTCTCTGTCCTGGGTCTCCTCCATTGCCAGAGTGAACAACACCGGAAATTGGAGGAACAGAACCTCATATTCCGCCTGGGCAGCTTGCATCCTGATAGCATGAACGCTGAATTCTCCCAATTTTGCTAGCCCTTGCTGTCTCCTCCCCTTCCTTAACCCTCGAGCTGTCTCCTCCCATCCGTCCGCCCTCGGGCTCCTCCTCCTCCCCTTTCCTTCCTTCCTTCTCCCCTCCCAACCCCCCCATCAGTCTGAAGAAGGGTTTCGGCCCGAAACGTCGCCTATTTTCTTCGCTCCATAGATGCTGCTGCACCCGCTGAGTTTCTCCAGCAATTTTGTCTACCAGTGATCTATTCTACATTTCCCTTGATCTCCATCCCTTTTATCCTGTTTTCACACCTTTCATTTCCTTATCTATGTATCTCCCTCTCCCCAGACATCAGCCTGAAGAAAGGTCTCGAACCAAAATGTCACCCATTCCTTCCCTCCAGAGATGCAGCCTGTCCCGCTGAGTTACTCCAGCATTTTGTATCTACTGCTTTTCCTGGCAATTCTGTTTGTCTCCTCTTTGAATTGAATTACATCCCTAATTTCCTACATAAACTATGAATCCTGACTAATATTTGAACAAGAAAGGAATGAATAATTATTGTAATTCATGTATACATTAAAAAAATATTATGCATTGCCAATTCAGGGTCAATTAAATTCACCATCTTGTGCCTCATACCCTTATACTTTCCTTTGATCGGGTTCAGTCTCTAACATCTCCAACCTAATTAAGTATTTTATTGTTTTATGGTTGCTCTTCCCTAAAGGACCACACACAATAATTGGTTATTATTCCTTTCCTGCTGCATAATACCGATACCCAGGGCAACCTGTTGTATGGTTGATACGACACAAAATGCTGGAGTAAAACAGCAGGTCAGGCAGCATCTCTGGAGAGAAGGAATAGGTGAAGTTTCGGGTCGGAAACCTTCTTCAGACTGAGAGTCGGGGAGGGGAACTAGAGGTATAAAATGGTTCAGAACAAATCGGATCCCGTACCGATGACCAAGGACAGGTGGATGCCGCAATGGTTCATTGTTGGCTGTGGAAGAGGTAATAACAAAAGGATATATTGATGCGAACAATGGAACTCAGTCTGAAGGGTCCTCGACCCGAAACATCACCCATTCATTCTATCGAGAGGTGCTGCCTGTCCTGTGTTACTCCAGCATTTTGTGCCCTCAATCTGAAGGGTCCCGGCCCAAAATGTCACCCATACCCTCCATCTAGAGATGCTGCCTGTCCCGCTGAGTTACCCCAGCATTCTTTGTCCAGCTTCAGTGTAAACCAGTATCTGCAATTCCATCCTACAAAGATGGATGCACAACCAGGCCTAGCCTGGCAATGGGATTTAGGAGGACATGGGTTTGGGGAATGTTTGGGATTTTGGCAGTGAACAGGGAACAAACACCGTGGATGCCTTAAAACATGGTCAAGCTATCAGTTAACAGGGACTTCTGTCTCCACAGCTGCAGACAAGGTATAATCAGATTATCTGTAACTAATGTTGAAGCAATCTTAATTTCTCTGAGGGTTTCCTTCCCCCCTAAAGGGCCTGCTTGTATTCTGGGCCTCAGGTGCAGGTGACACATTGCTCACCATTTGATGCCAATGCACTTGTTCAACAGCTTCTATCTGTGCCCACCCAGCATGGAGGACCTTGATGGAATTCATGCAAGGATCAAACACGACCACAAATATGTCATTGGGTTTCAGAAATTCATGCATGCACCAAAACAGTTCAAGAGTCAAGACAAGAGAGAGTATCAAGTGTTTTATGGTAGACAAAAATGCTGGAGAAACTCAGCGGGCGAGTCAGCATCTATGGAACGAAGGAATAGGTGATGTTGTGGGTCGAGACCCTTCTTCAGGCTGATGTGGGGGTGGGAGGTCGGCGGGAAGAAGAAAGGAAGAGGCGGAGACAGTGGGCTGTGGGAGAGCTGGGAAGGGGAGGGGAAGGAGGGAGAAAGCAAGGACTACCTGAAATTGGAGAAGTCAATGTTCATACCGCTGGGGTGTAAACTACACAAGCGAAATATGAGGTGCTGCTCCTCCAATTTGTGGTGGGTCTCACTCTGGCCATGGAGGAGGCCCAGGGCAGAAAGGTCGGATACGGAATGGGAGTGGGGGGGGGGGATTAGGATCTCATGCAGATAGATTAATGAAGGCTAATATGCTATGAAACCAAAACCTAGATGTGTTGTTGATTCATTACTGGTTCAGAACTGTAAACAATTCTTATCTGGTTTTATAGATACAAGCTGGTTTTTATAGATACAAGCACTGGACATTACACTAGTTTACATCACAGTGACTAAAACTCCTGCCTCATCTTTTAATGTATGCAATCTATTTCGAATTGTGAATGTTTAACTTTATGAACAATGACTGGGAAAATAATCATGTCTAGTTTTATGGATAAGGACTGCGGAACCACTGATTCTAGTTTCCTCTTACTACAGCTGCAGGCTCAGCGGCAATGCACCACAGTTGGAGCTCGCCATCCTGCTCTGAACTCACCAGCACATGGGCAATCAATCCACCCCCACAAATTGTCAATGAAAGATAAGAATGAACTTGAGCGTCAGATCAAGTAGCTGGCAGAAACTCATCTGTTGCTTTACTTTCGCAGGCTGGTAGGTCGTGCATCTTCCCTGCTGTCATTGTCGAACAAGTACCCAATGCAGACCTGATGCAGGACTACTCTGGTCTTGCTAGTGATGAAGAGACAAATGGGATGATTAACGACAGTTTGCTGGATATTGTGGAGGAACAGGTTATTGGAGAGGAGATCACCGTTCCAGGTTTGTGTATTGTTAGCTAATAATACTCGTTGATGCCACTGGGCAAAAGGGAGCGGTTGTGCACCAACGGCTAGAAGTTTAATTTGAAAATAAATAAAACACCAGCAAAGAAGGAAAATGAATGAGATAACAATAAAGAAAAATGTAAGAAAAATTGAAACGAATGAACAATGGCTATATAATTAGAAGAACGAGGGAAAATATAGTTAGTTGCTTGTGCTTTAAAAGTATTGCAGGGGAAAAACAAAAACACTGTGTGCTACCCACAGAAGCCTTGAAACTAGAGACACAAGATAAAGATCTCAAAGAAGCATAAACCTAGTTCCAACCCCTGTAAATCCCCAAACTCAACAGTTGAGGAGCGAGCCTTTCTGAACTTTATATAGTGTGTCAAAAAGCTGTTAAGGCTCAATTAGTGGTATTGTGAACAATTCTGGGCACTGCATTTTACAAAGAAAGTAAGGTCTTTGATAGGTTTGACAGAGGATGTCTGCTGGAATATTACAAAAATTGCAGGTGTTTTTAAATAAGGGGACACATGTAATTTGCAAAAGAATAAAAGGTAAATGTGGAATCTGGTTTTATGCAACAAGATATCATTATCTTGAATGGTTGATTGAGCAGGCAATCAGTTAAACATGGGTGTGGGACTAATTGTATGGCTTTTCCAAAAGCACCCGGAGAGGAATGTTAACCTAATAGTCCACCTTGTTTGCTGGTCATTCTATAAGTCTATGATTACATGACAAAAGAATAATAAGTCACGTAATCTGCAAATTTACTGTGAAAAGAAGGTAAAGAACACGCACCAGCGAATTCTGAACTCTGAGGAGATCCTAATCAGTTAATGTCAAACATTTATTTCTAAGGTAAATTCATGGTCCTGGTGGGGATTGATTATCAGCAGCATGCACAGTACAATAAATGATTGACTAACAATTGCTATAACATTCAAAGCTGTTTTTTTAGGCCAGAATTCAGAAGGTTTTGTGTTGCGTAGTATGCATTCAGTTTATGTTGCTTTCCTACTGAAAATAATCTGAATAAAACAAAATGCCAAGGGACAAATAACACAGACATTATGACATTTATAATGTAACATGCACTATTGCCAATTGCAGAGCAAAGTGCTTTGACCAAACTATTTACCATATGATACTTTATTTATCCCGGAGGGAAACTGCTCTGCCACCTGTTACATGACATTGAAAATGTCCTATGCCTTTATAATAATGAAATTTAAGTGACCAGTTATTCCACAGCACATATGTAATATTGCACAAACGTGAATTGATCAAGTGGAAATGTCCAGGATGAGGAATGTGCAAACTACCCCACGACAGAAGCGGGAGGAGTTGTATAGTTTGATAGCCACAGGGAAAAAGGATCTCCTGTGGTGTTGTACGACAAGTTATTACTGGTTATGAGACTTACAGCGAGTGCATTTGCACCTGCAATTTTCTATGCCTAGAGTGTCATGTAGGACAGCAACAGATATCATGCTGTTAAAAGCAGCAATATTAATAGTTTCAGAAGCGGCATAAATAAAAAAAATTGCACCACCAGAGGCAGCAACATAATCAGTGCTGACTGAGAGCAACATAGAGAATGCAAATGGGCAGCGATATAATCAGTGACACCAGACAGAGACCAGATACTGCAATAAACAGTGCCATGAAAGACACAATGTAAATACCATCACCAGAGGCAGCAATATAATCAGTGCTCCCCTGACAGCAGTAGAAAAATGCCATGAGAGGCAACATTGTAAACAGTGCCAACAGAGAGAACAGCATAAAGAATGCCAACAGGGACAAAGATATCATCATCGAGATTGGACAACTTAAATACAGCCATGAGATCTCCAACGTAAATGTTCCAGAGACTATCATTGATAAACAGTGTCAACAAATGCAGCAACATGAACTGTTCCTCCAGAGACTCAAATATAAACACAGCCAAAAACAATTCCACCAGGCAGCAATATAAACTGTACCAACACAGACGATAAAGGAACCAGTGACAACTGTGCCCGTACAGAGACTGCTATACATATAATGCCACTGGAACAGCAATACAAACACTCTCAGTGGAGAGAACAATATAAACTGTACCAATAAAACACCACAGAAACAATGTCACTCAGTCCAGCATTCTAAGCTATGCAACTATGTAAACCCCTTGCCACCAGAAAACGCAAACATAAACTATCTCGGGAGTACAGGTGCACAACCTTTTATCCGAAAGCCTTGGGACCAGACACTTTTCGTAATTCAGAATTTTTCAGCTTTCGGATTGGAAGATTTTTAGCGTAGATTTTAACGGCTGGCTCAGTGGTAGAGTGCTCGGCTCATATCCGCAAGATCGCAAGTTTGCGCCTCGATCCCGGCAGTTACTCGATCGCGAGTTTGAGTCTTCAATGTAGTTTTTTCTTGCAGAATAGGAGAATAGGGAGGGTTAGGCTGAGATCATTCTCTGCGAGATGGTCTTAGTGCGGGAGACAAGTATAGGAGAGGTGTACTGACTGTGTGGGCAGAACTTTGGAAGTGATTGCCCACCATTCTCAAAAGCCGCTGGGTCTCCCTGTCCCTCCAACTCCAGAGGAATCCGCTCCCCGATGGGCCGCTACGGCGACAAGTGGAAGTTCGCCCACAGCCCGAGCTGTAGTTGGAGCGGGGCTGGGCTAGAGTTGCTGTTGGTTGTGAGTCTCTGGGATCTCCGTGCTTGCAGTCGGTGTCCCGTTGGTCCTGACGTCTCCGGCCACCCCCCTGGACAGGAGCTGAGACTGGGAACTGTACCGCCCTTGCCCCCTCCCTCTGCAACTGCAAACAACCCCACAGTTCCCAGTCTCAGCTCCTGTACAGTGGGGTGGCTGGAGACGTCACAGCCCGAGCTGCGCCCTCTCATCCGCAACCCCAAGAACAAGACGTACCTTGCACACCATCAGCTTCTGTCCCTACGGGGAGCGTGTTCCTCTGGAGTTGGAACGGGGCTGGGCTGCTGCTGGCTGTGGGTCTCTGGGATCTCCGTGCTTGCAGTGGGCCTGGGGGCCGGTGTCCCATTGGTCCTGACATCTCCGGTGGCTGGCACTGACCTGCTGGCATCGCTGACGTGAAGACAGTACAAAGCCCCTGCACCGGTGCAATGGGCGGGGAGCTGGAGAAGGGAGGGAAGGGGTCACACACATGGTTGGGAAGCAGAGGGGTGTAACTGAAGGGAGCGACATTCTGCTGCTGCCTGCCCGCTGAGTTAAAAAGTTCCCACGCAAGACTCACGATTCACTGTATATGGTGAGTCTACCATGGGACCTTTTTAACTCAGCGGGCAGGCAGCAACAGATTGTCAATTATTAACCCTCCCGCGAAATATCCCTCACCTCCTCTTTTATGAATGGGGATTTAGTTCCCCTTTCTTCGAGGACCGACCAGAGGTTCCGCTGTCACCTCTGCGGGCCGCCCTCGTTGAACGTCTTCAAGGACCTTTATTCAAGGACCTAAAAAATGTCCGCTATTCGGAGGTTTTCGTTATTTGGATGTTCGGATAAAAGGTTGTGCACCTGTAATAGCAAATTAAATTGTGCCACAAGAGACAGCAACAACAATATAAACATTTCCACTTGACACAGAGAGGGCAACATCAGCAGAAGAGATAGCGGTACATATAAACATTTCCACTAGAGGGAGCAGTGTAAACTGTGATACCAGAGTCACGCCTGGGGCGGCGTAAACCATCTCACCGGAGACGGTGCAAACAGAATAAACTTATTACTGTCGATAAGCAGCAGTCAGCATGTATAAGATGGGCCAAATATGGTATAAGATTGGGCCCCATATCTGAGGAAGGATCAAGTCAAGTCAAGAGAGTATATTGTCATGTGTCCCAGATAGGACAGTGAAATTCTTGCTTGCTACAGCACAACAGAGTACTGCAAGCATAAATACAGAACAGCTCAGTGCGTCTATCTAGGATAGACCGTATATACACACATAAATAAACAGATCAAGTGCAATAGGCTGTTATAGTTCAGAGTTTGTTCGAAGTTGTGTTTATTAGTCTGATGGCTGTGGGGAAGATGCTGTTCCTGAACCTGGATGTTGCAGATTTCAGGCTCCTGTACCTTCTACCTGAAGGCAGCAGAGAGATGAGTGTGTGGCCAGGATGGTGTGGGTCCTTGATGAGGTTGGCAGCCTTTTTGAGGCAGCAATAGCGATGGATCCCCTCGATGGGGTGGGGAGGTCAGAGCCGATGATGGACTGGGCAGTGGTCACAATTTTCTGCATTCTTTTCCGCTCCTGGACGCATAAGTTGCCGAACCAAGCCACGATGCAACCGGTCGGCATGCTCTGTGCACCTGTAGAAGTTTGAGAGTCCTCTTTGACATACCGACTCCGTAATCTTCTCAGGAAGTAGAGGCGCTGATGTGCTTTCTTTATAATTGCATCAGTGTGCTGGGACCAGGAAAGATCTTCACAAATATGCATGCTCCGGAATTTGACATTCTTGACCCTTTCCACCATCGTCCCGTTGATATAAACAGAATTGTGGGTCCTTATCCTACCCCTTCCAAAGTCCACAATCAGTTCCTTGGTTTTGCTGGTGTTGAGAGCCAGGTTATTGTACAGGCACCATTTTGTCAATCGGTCGATCTCACTTCTATACTCCGACTCGTCCCCATCGGTGATACGTCCCACAACAGTGGTGTCGTCGGCGAACTTGATGATAGAGTTCGCACATTGTCCTACGCATGAGTATAGAGTACAGCAGGGGGCTGCGCACGCAGCCTTGAGGTGCTCCCGTGCTGATTGTTATTGACGATGTCACATTTCCACCAATACGGACAGATTGTGGTCTGTGAATGAGGAAGTCGAGGATCCAATTGCAGAGGGATGTGCAGAGACTCAGATCTGAGAGCTTGGTAACCAGCTTGGAGGGGATGATGGTGTTAAATGCCGAGCTGTAGTCAATAAATAACAGCCTGACATATGAGTTTTTGTTGTCCAAGTGGTCTAGAGCGGAGTGGAGAGCCAGTGAGATTGCATCCACCGTTGATCTGTTGTGGCGGTAATCGAACTGTAGTGGGTCCAGGTTTTTGTCGAGGTATGAGTTGATATGCGTCATAATCAATCTCTGAAAGCACTTCATCACCACAGACGTTAGTGCCACTGGTCGATAGTCATTGAGGCACGTCACCTTGCTCTTCTTGGGCACTGGTATTATTGATGTCCTTTTAAAGTAGGTCCTCAACCTCAGAAGTGAGAGGTTGAAAATGTCCGTAAAAACTCCAGCCAGTTGTTCTGCACAGGTTTTTAGAACATGGCTGGGTATACCATCAGGTCCAGGCACTTTCCGAGGGTTCACCCCCCTGAAGGATATTCTGACATCGGCCTCTGTGACTGACTGAAATACCATCACAGCGAATGGGGATGTGGGGGGGCTTGGGAAGGCACACCAGTATTCTCCCTATCAAAGCATGCGTAAATTGCATTGAGCTCGTCAGTGAGTGATGCTTTGCTGACAATTGAGCTGCCTCCTGATTTCGCTTTGTAGGAGGTGATTGCATTCAGGCCTCGCCACAGCTGCCAAACATCCATCTCATCCTCCAGCTTCGAGCAGAAGTCCCTTTTGGCCTTTTTGATGGCCTTACCAAGGTCGTATCTGGACTTCTTGTAGACCTCTGCATCTCCAGACCAGAATGCCCGGGATCTGCATTTCAGAAGAATGCGGATCTCATGGTTCATCCAAGGCTTCTGGTTAGGAAACATTCTGGTTTTTGTTGGGATGCAGTCCTCCACACATTTCTTTATGAAGTCTGCGGCCACTGTGGCATATTCATTCGGGTCAGTTGCCGAGTCCCTGAACATTGCCTAGTCTACAGACTACAAACAGTCCTGGAGTTGTTCCTCTGGGCCCCCCCCCAGTGCCAGATGGATATCAGCTTGGCGTGGGATGTAGGCCGTGGTCAGGATGATGGAGGTGAATTCCCTCGGTAGGTAGAAGGGACGGCACTTCACAGCCAGGTGTGGAGAGCAAGAGTTGGATAAGACTGCCATGTCTGAACACCACGCAGAGTTGACCATGAGGCAGACGCCCCCTCCTCTCCCTTTCCGAGATGCCTACGTATGGTCCATGCGATGGATGGAGAAACCTTCAGGCTGGACTGCTGAGTCTGAGGAGCTGGGGGTGAGCCATGTCTCTGTGAAACAGAACAGAGCATGTGCTGGCTCTGGAGAGGGTTTCAGAGGAGGCTTACAAGAATTATCCCAGATATATACTGCTGTCTCGAAGGGCCGAATGGCCTACTCCTGCACCCATTTTCTAAATGAGTAGGTTAACCTATGATGAATGTTTGTCGGCACTGGGCTTGTACTCGCTGGAGTTTAGGAGATTGAGGGGGAACCTCATTGAAACATACAGAATAGTGAAAGACTTGGATAGAGTGGATATGGAGAGCACCTTTCCACTAGTGGGAGAGTCTAGGACTAGAGGTCATAGCCTCAGAAGTAAAGGACGTCCTTTTAGGAAGGAGGACAAATTTCTTTAGTCAGAGGGTAGTGAATCTGTGGAATTTTACTTCGGAGTCACGTGAGTGACTACGTGAAGAACCCGCTCAGCACGCATGCGCGGCATCACGCCAGCAGTGCAACAGCGGGAGTCAGGCGCTCCCGCTGCAATTTAAAAGACGGACCGTCAGGTAAGTTGTACTGAGGTCAGCTTTACTTGCGAAAGGAGAGCCGTCTGATTTTTCTTTCAGAATGAGTATACCGAAGAAAAGGCTCTCAAAGAAATCTGTCCCCGTTCGACTCCACCAGTGGAGCGTTCCATCGGGGGGGGCAGCAACAGGCGGTAGGAACGCTAACCGAGCGCTCCGCTATTCCCGACACCGTGCCGAGCCCAGCCCCGCTAGCGCCTGAGCATCGGGCTGGATGTAAAGCTACCAGGAAAAGCATCCGGCCGGTGGTTTCCGACACGTCGGACGGGACGTCTCTCCATCCGGGCGGGGGAGAGACAGCCGCCTGAACCGCATGGAGCGGCTCCTGGAGCAGGTGCTCCAGCGAGGTGCGCCTCGGGAGGGGCGCTCTCGCAGGGGGAGGTCAGGCACTCCCCCCAGTGCCTTGTGCACTGTCCATTGCTTCCTCCTTACCCGAGGGTAGCTTTGGTGACCAGGACTGGGCTGGTCAAGAAGAGGGGACGATGGCTGAAGATCTCGGGAGTATGCAAGGGGTGCAGGAACAGGAAGAGCTGCTTGGTGTAGTGGACCGCTACATGGCAACCCCACGTGCAGGAAGACCGTTAGAAGCCAAACTAGCGGCCAGCATCAACCACCTCTCCAACAGGGCTCTACAGGAGCAGGTGGTCAATGAGGCTTTAGAAACATATACAGCTCCAGAGAACTGTGAGTCCCTCAAAATGCCAACTGTAAACAGCCAAATCTGGGGGCACGTTGGGGCAAACATCCGACACCAGGAGCTAAAACTGCAGCGGATCCTCAGGCTCCTGACGTCAGCCATCACTTCGTTTGCTCGTTCCGTGGACAACACCGAGATGACCACCAATCAACAGGATACTCTCGCGCTGTTGTGTAATACGCAATTTGAGATCAACAACCTGCGTAAAGAAATAATAAAACCTGCCATCAATCCTAAATTTGCGGGGTTGTGCAAAACCCAAGCCACTGAGCCAGACATACTGCACTTTGGCAATGACCTCTCTAAGCGAATGAAGGATATGGAAGAGGCCTCAAAAACGTTTGGTCTCATGAAGGCAGGGCCCGGGACGAGCAAACCTAGAACAATAAACACCAAGCGGCAGCACCCCGTCGCATCCACCAGTCGACGTCCACCAAATAGGATTGGTGAAAGCTCGGGGTCCGCATTCTATCACCGTAAGTCTTCTTTAGACCAGGGCCCAGAGCGGACCCCATGGAAAATGCGCCACCCCCCAACATCACCGCCACGTCAGACAACACGCAAGCCTCGTTGGACCGGTGGGAACCAGAGGAAATACCCATAACCATGGAGGTAGGTGGGTCTGGTTCCTACCAGCATATAGAAAGAAGGGGTTTAATACTAACAGGGGGAAGATTCCACCAGTTTAAAGAAGCATGGGAGTCTATCACGAGTGATCAGTATATACTCAATGGCATTAGTGGATACAAAATACAATTTGTAACAGGTAAATTGCCACCAGTTCAACATTTACCCCAAAGAGTCTTTTCCCTCTCAGGGAAAGAAAAACGAGAGGGACAAGTTGAACTGATGAGACTAATTACAAAGGGTATCATTGAAAAAACAAACCATGAACCCTTGGAATTTGTATCAAATATATTCACTAAAACCAAAAAAGATGGTGGATGTCGCATCATCATTGACTTAACTTCACTAAATATGTTTGTTAAGTATATACATTTCAAAATGGAAACGTTTGTTACTGCCAAACAACTAATTTCCAAAGAATACTATATGGCAAGCATTGATCTTAAAGATGCTTACTATTCCGTACCTATTCACAAGGATCATCGCAGATACCTGAAGGTTACCTGGATGGGGCAACAATGGCAGTTTAAAGCGTTACCCAATGGGTTAACATCAGCCCCAAGATTATTCACCAAGATACTAAAACCAGCCTTGGCAATATTAAGAAGACAAAAAAATATTGTCATGGTATATCTTGATGATATCTTAATAGTAGGCAAAACCATGGAATTGACTATGTCAGCTGTATTAGCTACCAAACAGTTGTTCGAAACCCTGGGATTTGTCTTACATCCAGATAAATCTAAGTTGAAGCCATCCACAACTATGGACTATTTGGGCTTCACAATTAATTCAGTCCACATGACTGTAACTTTGCCAAGAGACAAAACAGTTGCATTGGCACAATCATGCAACAATCTAATGGTCAACGAACGACCAACTATTCAACAAGTAGCAAGAGTGATTGGGAAAATGGTAGCAGCATTTCCGGCTACGCAATTCGGACCTTTGCACTATCAAAACTTACAAAGAGCAAAGGTACAGGCACTAAAACGACATACAGGTCATTATGATCGTGTCGTGACGTTACCCACTGAAGCAATATCAGAACTACAATGGTGGGCAAAAAATGTTTGGCATAGTTTCAGCCTTATTATCGTCACTAACCCTACATTAGTTATCCAAACAGATGCCAGTGCTCAAGGCTGGGGAGCAACTAACGCCATATCCAGCACAGGTGGTAGATGGACTAACCCCGAGTCGTCATTACTACTTACACTGGGCATAAATTATCTAGAGATGTTGGGTGCCTTCTATGGTTTAAAAGCATATGCATCAAATATGCATCACTTGCATGTTCGGTTACAAATAGATAATACTACGGTGGTGGGCTACATTAACCATATGGGCGGCATTAAATCGTTATCATGCAACAAGTTGGTTAACACAATTTGGCAATGGTGTGTCGAAAGAAATATTTGGCTATCAGCAACTTACCTACCAGGTAAGCTAAATGCAGTGGCAGACACCAGGTCACGTAAATTTAATGACAACATCGAATGGATGTTAAACCCCAAAATATTTGCAAAAATCGTCAAGCAATATGGCACGCCAGATATCAATTTATTTGCATCAAGGCTAAAACACCAGGTACCTATGTATGTCGCTTGGGAACCAGACCCTGAGCAGCAGCAGTAGATGCATTCGCGCTGGATTGGGGACATTTCTTCTTCTATGCATTTCCTCCCTTCTGCCTCATTAGTCGGGTACTACGCAAAATACAAATGGACTCTGCTTCAGGTATTTTGATAGTACCCGACTGACCTACGCAGCCATGGTTCCCGATACTCCATGACATGGTTGTTGGAACTCTGATGATATTTCCCAGTGATCCAGAGTTATTAACACATCCAGTGTCGGGCATAAGCCACCTATGCCATGAAAAAGCAAACTCCTAGGTTGCAGATTCTGAACAGACCATTGCTGGGACTGGGATCATCAGAACAAACCGTCGACACCATGTCAGCATCCCTCCGAACATCCACTAAAAAACAGTATTTGACCAGTATCAAAAAATGGGAAAAGTATTGCCTGGATACAGGGACCACCTACACAACTGCATCAGTCACCAACGTACTGGCATTCCTGGCCAAACTTCACTATGAAGAAGGACTCAGCTACAGTGCCATCAACACAGCAAGAAGTGCCCTGACTGCCTACTTAACACTAGCACCAGGACAACAGGCCATGGGATCTCACCTGCTGGTGGTATAATTAATGAAAGGCATTTACAATACCAACCCCCCAAGACCAAGGTACACCCATATATGGAATGTCAGTGTGGTCCTGACTTACCTCAGGGGATGGCCACCAGCCAGATCCCTCAGCCTGGAACAATTGACACTCAAAACGCTCATGTTAATGGCACTTGTGTCCGCACAGAGGGTCCAGTTTCTACATCGATTACGACTGGACAACATGATTACAGCTCCAGACCAGATCTCGTTTATGATCCAGGGACTGATCAAACAGAGCAGGCCAGGAACACCAAGTCCAGTCGTGGTATTCCAGGCTTACCCACCAGAACCACGGTTATGTGTCATGACCCACCTACTATCCTATATAGACACAACTAACAATATTCGAGGGAGTGAAAACGCCTTGTGGGTCAGTCATAAAAAACCTCATGGTCGGGTGACGAGCCAAATCATTTCGAGATGGCTTAAGCAGGTACTAAAAGCTGCCGAGATTGACACTAACTTGTATAAATCTCACTCTAGCAGGGCAGCATCCACATCAACGACGGAAAGAATGAACGTGCCGATGGACCACATCCTGGCTACAGCAGGATGGTCGAGGGAAACCACGTTCAGGACGTTTTTTATCATAAGCCGTTGGCAAAACCTGTGTTATTTGCAGAAACAATTTTAAAGTCTGCAAACATTTAATTTAAGCCCGGGGGAGCAGTTATTTTTTGTTGTTATTGTTAATAAATACCATTTTGTTTTTCATAAACAGATTCATTGGTTGATTACGATAACACACTTCCTCCCTCAAGGACTTCGGCAGTGATGAAGTAATAACTGTTACACGCTTTGAAATCACAGAGCTTTGAAATCTTCACGTAGTCACTCACGTGACTCCAAAGTAAAATAGTAAGATTAAACGAGAACTTACCAGTTTGAAGTTTGATCTGTATTTTATGAGGAGTTACGATGAGGGATTACGTGCCCTCCGCTCCCACCCTCAATAATATGGGTCAAACTGATAAACTGATGTCTCCTTGTCTTTACTATGTTTACTTCAACAACTGTGTCTATCTGTGATTCCACACCGCTGCTTTGAAGTATGCCGCACATGCGTGCTGTCGGGTTCTTCACGTAATCCCTCATCGTAACTCCTCATAAAATACAGATCAAACTTCAAACTGGTAAGTTCTCGTTTAACCTTACTATTCTTTGCCACAAAAGGCTGTGGAGGCAAAGTCAGTGGATATAGATAGATTCTTGATTAGTACAGGTGGCAAAGGTTATGGAGAGAAGGCAGGAGAATGGTATTAGGAGGGAGAGATAGATCATGATTGAATGGCGGAGAAGACTTGATTGGCTGAATGGCATAATTTTACTACTATTTCTTATGACCTTAAACAGTGTCACCAGGGAGAGTGTAAACAGGGAGATCAGGGAGAGCAGAATTAACTGATTACTGTAGCTAGGCAGCAGTCAGCATGAAGATGGTCCAAAAGGGCTCAATTCTGTGCCATTTGATTCAATAATTCCGTGAAAAGTGCTATCGGAAACCAAAGTGTAATATGTGCCACTAGAGGCAGCAGTATATACTGTCTCCAGAATCAGCAGTATTAACAGTGCCTTAGAGGCATGAATATAAATTGTGCTCGCAGATTCACTAATATGAAGAAGGTTCTCAACCCGAAACGCCAGACATTCCTTATCTCCAGAGATGTTGCCTGTCCTGCTGAGTTACTCCAGTATTTTGTGTCTATCTTCAACAATATGAATCTTGATTAGTATAGGTGTCAGAGGTGAAGGCAGGAGAATGGGGTTAGCAGGGAGAGATAATTCAGCCATGATTGAATGGCGGAGTAAATTTGATGGGCCAAATGGCCTAATACTCCATATGACCTTAATATGCAGAATCTGCAGCATAAACGGTGCCTGAAGTGGCTGTAAAGTACACTGCACCGTCTGTCGGGGGAAAGCACTATAAATACTTCCATCGGACGCCTCAGTTGAAACTGTGTCCCTGTTGTAGAGATACAAACACGGACATCAAACACAGCAATATAAACTGTTCCACTGGGAGCCGTGATAGAATCGGCACCTGCAGACACACAGTATAAACCAAAGATCTTATAGCAGAGCAAGGTAGGCTATTCCTGTTAAATGCAATGGGCTGACGTGTAGTACACTATGGAGGGAATCCTGGGCATTTTTCCACGCCCATTTTAACAACCTGAGCCTACCTGATCCGACCCGACTCGCACTGTAATCAATGTTGCGGGGCAACAGTTTGTGTGGGTTAGATTCATAAATCTGTCAGTTCATACTTCTTGTCAAGAATAAAATTTGACTCTGGTAATTGTCTTTTTTAATGTTTTTTAAATCATTTCTTTTTAAATGGCTCACACACAATGTTTGAGTTGATTTTATAGTAACCGGAACCGACCCGACTCGCTGGGTAATTGACATTGCGGGGGAACTTTTTGTGTGTGATATAGGGTTAGATTCATAATTCTGTTAGTTCATAATTCTGTTAATTCTTGTTAAAGAATAAAATGTTTATAAACACACATACATGAAAATTATATAAATGTATATAATCATATAACACACACAATTATATTCTGATCCAATAATGAACTTTATTTCAGGCTAGACACGGGACATTAAATAAGAAACATTGTAAACCTCCCCGCAACTTCACACACACTAGGCCTTATCCCCTCTCGCGCTGCCCCGGGCCCACACTCCCTCTCCCGCTGCCCCGGACCCTGCACTCCCTCATCTTTGGTATAAACTATAACTCCAGCGACGACCATCATATTCTTTGACGATTTCTGCCATGATTTTGCAGATTCCACTCCACAAGCTGCACAATAGTATGTTGTGTATTGTCCTGCAAACACTTCCCTTGAGCAATTTGAAATGTAGCTGATAACAATTGTAGAGACTGCGCTTTAAATTGTAAATTGGTGGATCATGTTCTGTAAATTAGACCCATTATTTAACATTAGGCAAGATTTGCGTAGTGCTAACGAGTTAATATTGCATTAATTAGATGGATATTTATTGTCACAAATGCAATGAAACATTACATAGTGAAATTCATTTAGCAAAAAATGCCAACCCCACCATGTGTATTGCCATTTCATCTGGTTCAAAGTCCGAATCCCTCGTGTTCATTCTACTGGAGCGGCTCTCGATCCCTGCCATTACCCACAACCAGCTCGGCCTGCCGTCTCTCTCCTCTCCGGCCAGCTTGTGCCCCGGGGGCAACCTCCTGCAGCCTACCTTAAAGGCGCTGGAGGCAATAACCCGGTTCACCAGCCCTTGCTCTCCACGCCTGATGTCTCCAGTGCCTCAATTCCACACCCGACGAGCTTTCGGGCAGTGCCACGTCCAAGGGGCCTCCAAGCGAGTTTGGCCGCCCGCCAAAGCCTCTCTGCCAGCTTCAGTTGTTTCATAAAGAAATTAGTAAAGCACATTGGCTGCTGCTCCACACCTTCTATAACCCAGGTTCAGTCCTGACCTCAGGGGCCTGTGTGAGTTCGCATTCTCCCTGTGTAAGCGTCGGTTTTCTCCACGTGCTAGTGTTTCCTCCCACATATCAAATCAGGTGAACAGAAGGATTGGTAGGTTACTTGGCCAATGTAAATTGTCCCTAGTGTTTTGGTTGATACAATCTAGGCAGATGAGATTCTAGAGTGAATAGATCGGTTGGGTACTGGGATTCCTCTGTGAGGCAGTATAAAATCAAAGGGTTAAATAGTCTACTCAACTCAATACATTTGGTTCCACTTCAACACACATGCTCGGCTTTAATCTCATTAATCTACCTGACATGCTTGAATATGTCTGCGTCAGAGATGAAAGACCTTTCACCCAAAAGGTACAGAGGAAAGGTTTTTAATGTAGAATCATGGTTACGATCTGGAACATGCAGGCAATAAAGATGGCGTTTCCAGTGCTTCCTAAGAGGATTAGAGAGATACTCGAGTGTAAACAATTTGTGGGGCTTGGGGCGAAGAGTGCAGAAATGGGTTTATTATCAGGACTGCTAAGGGACAATACTGTGACTAACCGGAGTCCCAGTATCATTACTTGGACACCCGTCGACTATGGAAAGGCCTGAATACTGTAACTGACTACAAAACCAAGTCAGGCAGTATCATTGGTGATGGTGTGACCCTCCCTGATGAACTATGTATTCTATGCTCGCTTTGAGCAGGCCAACTGGGCAACGACATCCGTCCCATCAGGCTTGAGTGTGCCGCTTCCCATGGTGACTGTTGCAGAAGTTAGACCAGCCTTCCTGAGGAAAGCAAGTGGCCTGGACAGAAACCCAGTCCACAGACCAACTGGCCAATGTTCAAGGACGTCTTTAGTCTCTCCCTACTCAGTGTTGAGGTGCCCACCCACTTCAAAAAGACCCCTATCTTCCCTGTACCAAAGAAAAGCAAGATCTCATGCATTGAATGACTACTATCCGATAGCCATGATTTGCACCATCATGAAGTGCTTTGAGAGGCTGGTTATGGCACACCTTACATCCAGCCTACTAAGCAGCCTTAATCCACCAATGATCCCATCTCCCTAGCCCTATACTCATCCCTGGAACACCTGCATAGGGACACCAGCGTCAGATTCCTAATCATAAATTATTGCTCTGCTTTCAATACCATTTTCCCAACCAATTCCATCTCGAAACTCGTGGAACCTGGAGTCAACACTGCCACTAGATCTGGGACTTCCTGACCAACAGACTGCAATCAGCGAGGAGAGGTGACATATCACCCTCTACGATAATCCTCAAAACTGGTGCCCTGCAAGGAAGTGTTGTCAACCCCCTACTAATCTCCTCATACTTTCACGACTGTGCAGCCAAGTACTAATCCAACTCAATTTACAAGGTCACAGACGACACCACCGTCGTGGGCCAGATATAAAATAATGTCGAGACACGAGCACAGGAAAGAGATTGAGAACCTCATAACCTTGTGCCGAAACAGTAACCTCTCCCTTAATGTCAGCAAGGCAAAGGAGATTGCCATTGACTTCAGGAAGCGAAACAGTACACACACCTCAGTATACATTGATGGCACCAAAGTAGAAATGGTCGAAAGCTTCAAGTTCTTAGGAATAAAGATCACTAAAAATTTGTCCTGGACCAGCCACATTGATGACCAAGAAAGCACACTAATGCCTGTACTTCCTTAGAAGGTTTTAGAAGCTTGGCATATCCCGAACAACCCTCACCAACCACCAAATGTGCCATAGAAAGCATTTTATTGGGATGCATCGCAACATGGTTTGGGAACTGCCACATCCAAGACCGCAAGAAATTGCAGAGAATTGTGGACATAGCCCAGACCCTCACGCAAACCAAACTCACAATAGACAATATGTGCAGGTGCATTCAGCTCTTCGAGCCAGCACCGCCATTCACAGTGAACATGGCTGATCATCCACAATCAGTACCCCATTCCTGCCTTCTCCCCATATCCCCTGACTATGCTATCTTTAACACTAACTGTCTCTTGAAATCATCCAGAGAATTGCCCCCCACTGCCTTCTGAGGCAGAGAATTCCACAGATTCACAACCCTCTGTGTGAAAAAGTTTTTCCTCATCTTCATTCTAAATGGCTTACCCCTTATTCTTAAACTGTGGCCCCTGGTTCTTACTTTCCATTGACTCCATCTACACTTGACACTGCTACGACAGGGCCTCCAGCAATCAAGGATGAGTGTCATTTCCTATTCTTACTCCTCCCATCAGGCAAGAGGTACAGAAGTTTGAAAGTGCATATCTCCTGATTCATGGACTGTTTCTTTCCAACTGTTATCAGGCAACTGAACCATCCTCTCACCAGCTTGCTAGAGTCTTGACCTCCCATGCACGTAATTGGGGATCTTTCAACCATCTTTATCAGACTTTATCTTGCACTAAATGTTGTACCATTTATTTTATCTGTACACTATGGACAGGTTGATTGTAATAGAATATAGAACAGTGCAACACAGGAACAGAATCGTTAGCCCACATTATTTGTGTTAAACATGATGCCTAGTTGAACTGATCTAATCTGCCTGCACATGGTCCATATTCCTCTATTCTCTGCATGGGCCCATCCAAAAGCCTCTTAAACACCACTATCATATCTACCTCCACCACCACCCCTGGAAATGGGTTCCAGCCCCCTACCACCCACTGTGTAAAGAAACTTGCCCGCACATCTCCCTTAAACTTTCCCCCGCTCACCTTAGAGCTGTGCCGTCCAGTGCTGGGCATTTTTTCACTGGGGAAAAAGGTTCTGTCTATGCTATCTGTGCCTCATATAATTTTATATACTTCTATCATTTCGCCCCTCAACCTGGGATGTTCCAGAGAAAACAATCCAAGTCTATCCATCTCTCCTTGTAGCCAAAACCCTCAAGACCCGAAATTCCTTCTATCCAGAGATGCTGCCTGTCTCGCTGAGTTACTCCTGCATTTTGTGTCAGCCTTCTTTCTGGTAAACCTCCTCTGGCGTGACATTGCCTCAGAATATCATTAGTTATGATATAGACACACAATGCTGGAGTAACTCAGCGGGACAAGCAGCATCTCTGGAGAGAAGGAATGGGTGATTGGGGTCGAGATCCTCTGTAGTTTGCAGTTTCTGTAGTTTGCAGTTTCTTCCTACACATTGTTTATGAATAATAGGGCGATTTCACGAAAGGTCACTGGCGCGTAGATCCGCACCCACGTGACCGAAAATCTGAAGTGGAGTACATGCTATACATCCGGTACATGTTAGTGAATGGGAAAACACGCACTTTCACACCAGTTAAAAACATCGAAAAAGGCCAGTTTTTGAGCTGCAATTTACTGTGCCAGTCGGGGTGACCGTGAGGCACCAAAAAAAAGATAGAAACTAAGGTAAATTCAAGAGGGAGCTGAAGGTGCAAATCCAGCGGAAATGACCTGCCGTGGAGATTTAAAGATCCAAAATATCGGGAATTATCGCGTTTGCTCGGTGCATTTCATCAAAAGTAAGGCATTATTTACTTTTTTTTATCTTTATTCATTTGTTATATGAAAAGTTTTAAAAGTGAAAAATCCCTCAGTAAAATTGCAAAATCGCCCATGGTTCTCAGGTGGGTTTTAACATGCAAAATGAAAACACTTCTGAAGCTACATTTACCATTTAAATAATCGTAAACTATCAATGCGCTTTGCATTGCCGATATTTTGGATCTTTAAATCCCCACGGTAGGTCATTTCCGCTGGATTTGCACCTTCAGCATATGCTCGCTGAATTTCATCAAAAGTAAGTCATAATAATGCCTTACTTTTGATGAAATTCAGCGAGCAAACGCGATAATTCCTGATATTTTGGACCTTTAAATCTCCACGGCAAATGTCAGCTGTTTTCTACCTTCAGTTCCCTCTTGTAATTACCTTACTTTCTATCTTTTTTTTGCCTGGAAATTTAGGTCGCTGTGCTTCACGGTCACCCCGACTAGCACAGAAAATTTCAGCTCAAAAATCGTCCGTTTTCCATGTTTTTAACGGGTGTGAAAGTGCGTGTTTCCCCATTCACTAACATGTACCGAAGTGGCATATTACTCCAGTTAAATGTTTCAGTCACGTGAGGGGGGATCTACGCTCATTTGACCTTTGGTGAAATCACCCTATAGCATGTACTCCACTTCAGATTTTCGGTCACGTGGGTGCGGATCTACGCTCCAGTGACCTTTTGTGAAATCACCCTATACCCTGATTTTGAGAAATAAACTACAAACCACAATTTTTTTTGTTTTAAACAGAGAATTTGAGTTTTTCGAAATGTAGAAGAAAAAAAAATTATGGCAGCAGCCATTGGAAAAAATAAATTTACTTAAGAGTATCAAACAAATAATCTTCGTGGAACATGTTCCTTAATCCGTAAAGGGGTTAAAAAATACGTCCGCGGGCTCTTTATCAAATAAACTGTGATGGTCGTATTTGTAGTCCACAAATGTGTCCCTGTCTGTCTGCATCTCTCTGCTCATTGGGGCTGCGGGAACCACCGGGCGCCGCTCCTAGGAGAACCGCTGCTACCAGAGCCGCTGCTGCACCGGGTGCCGCTCATTCAAGAGCCACTACTGCACCGAGCGCCACTACTGCACCGGGAGCCGCTAATGCACCGGGCGCCGCAACTACACCGGGCGCCGCTCATTCAAGAGCCGCTAATGCACCGGGAGCCGCTACTGCACCGTGAACCGCTCATTCAAGAGCCGCTAATGCACCGTGAACCGCTCATGCAAGAGCCACTACTGCACCGGGTGCCGCTCATTCAAGAACCGCTACTACACCGGGAGCCGTTACTGCACCGTGAACCGCTCATGCACCGGGAGCCGCTACTGCACCGGGAGCCGTTACTGCACCGTGAACCGCTCATTCAAGAGCCGCTACTGCACCGGGAACCGCTCATGCAAGAGCCGCTTACTGCACCGGGAACCGTTACTGCACCGGGAACCACTCATGCAAGAGCCGCTACTGCACCGGGTGCCGCTCATGCAAGAGCCGCTACTGCACCGAGCCGCTCCTGCACCGGGAGCCGCTACTGCACCGGGAGCCGTTACTGCACCGTGAACCGCTCATGCAAGAGCCGCCCCTGCACCGGGAGCCGCTCCTGCACCGGGAGCCGCTCCTGCACCGGGAGCCGCTCCTGCACCGGGAGCCGGTACTACACCGTTCCCGGGATAGCTCCTGACTTGCACCGGGCACCGCTCCCGGGAGAGCCGCGACTGCACCGGAGAGCTCCCGGGAGAGCGACTGCACCGGGAACTGCTGTCCACACCGGGCTCCGCTGCTGCAATCCCCGCTCCCGGGAGAGCCACTGTGCACCGGGAACTGCTGCAAGACCCGCTCCCGGGAGAGCCGCTGTGCACCGGGAACTGCTGCAAGACCCGCTCCCGGGAGAGCCGCTGTGCACCGGGAACTCCTCCTGCACCAGCCAGCCACCCACCCACCGCTCCGCTCTCCACATGGATCGACCTTTCTCCAGGAAGTGTAGCAAAACATTGGCGCCGACCATTGCACCAAGCGACGGAGGTGGCTTGGCCCCAGTCCCGGCTTGCCCTCCCGCGGCCAGGGGCACGGCGTGGCGAATACCGCCACCGGGTTGCAACGAGCAGATGGCAGACGGGGCAGGCGAGCCGTCCTGAGCCCGCACCCCTCTGTGCAGGAGCAGCCGGCGGGGCTACAGACAGCCTCGCTCCCCTCGCCACCCCTTCTCCGCCAGTTGCACAGCTTTGCTCTGCAGTTGATTTCCGGATGGTTTCCCCCTTTACTCTACCCGAGGAAGACTGCATCATTCCTGGAGTCCTGCAATAAGAGTTCCTACACTCTGTTTTTTCCCCCCACTCATTTACCGGGAGGGGTGGGGAGGGGATTAAAATGGCCACAGCCCTTTACGAGCGACACAACCAGCTGGATCTATTGATACAAGCAGGTAAGAACTCCAAACGGGGAGTGTTGGTGTCAGGGAAGGAGAGTGAGATCCAGCTTGAAGCAATGCACATCGGGGGGGGTGGGGAACGGAACAGTTTGCAATTTTCAGACCAGGAAGTACGATCAGTCGCACGTTTGTTTGGACGTGTAACGTTAACGTTTAGTTCGCAGCGGCAAGGGCAAGGTGGAGACAATCCGTGCAAATGCATCGTTAGTGTATGTGTGATGCAGATAGCATTAATATGCTGCGGTGTATTTGTAGGATTTATTGTTTCCCTCCCACCACCAGGAACCGTTACCTTCTCGGTGCCAGGTCCACAGCACATCACACTCTGCCCTTCCACTTCTCAATAAATACAATTTCCTAAGAGGTCTGGCCCCCATCCGATTTTTTTAAAGGTTCAAAAACTTGTCTTTTTATGGTATTTAATTTGCTTCTTATTCGCGCGTCTTCAATGATTAAATACCTCTTTTATTGCTTGTGTACACCTCGTTCTGAAATTTCTTCCCGGCCCTCCTTCTAGACCTCCAGCATCCCTTTCTTCATTTATACTGCGCCTTTAAAAATCACTTCTCACTTGTATCACATCTGCTGAAGTTTCCGTGAAGCATATTTCTTAAGTCGAGACACTGCAAATGCAGATTATTTGTTTAATATCAAAAAAAAAAAAAAAAATTCTGGGTGAGTCTTATGTGGAAGACAAATTGCAACAGGTGGGAAGCAGAAAGTTAGTGATGTAATATAATCTAGGCCAAACCCCAGTTGCATAGAGTGGAGCATTTCAGCTTTGACTCCAGTAGTGCACAAGATTTCTGCAGCATTTATTCTGCCTGTGGCTTCTTGTGTGCTCAACAACATCGCTAAGCCCAGGGCAAAAATTGGATCCCTTACCCAGGTGGTGAATAGTTGTCCTACGTCAAATGGTTTGTGTCACCACCATCTGTACTGCGGTGTCTGATCTTTAATTATCTGTTTCCTTTTTTTCCCCCTGAGGAATAGTTGATTATCAGCTGTTGGCTTGTAAAACTTTGAGCATGATAATTAGATCCTTTAAGGGAGTGAGACGGTGAATTTGTACCTTATACAGAAAGATTGACATGTTTGAGTTACCTCCATATCTTCCAAACCTTCTCCATGGGGAGCAATACTACTCAAGATTCCAAAATTCATTTAAACTAATTATGAATAAAGCTTTCCAATTCTTCTCCAGTGTAAGTCTTATTTCCAGATCAGACAAAAAAAAACATCTTCTCGCATTAGTACACCACAGTATTCCAAATGCTGAAATGATGCACAAGGTGAAAGAATTTTGTGACTCTCCAATGGAGAAGTGGGATGATGATGTGCTGGCCTGCCTGCTAAACTCTTCCTGTAGTTCATCTCCATTTATGTGCAGTGAACTAATGTTAACGTAAGTTTCCAAACTTAGCACAGTGTGTGAAGAAGTGTGTGTCTGCCAAAATAATGGATAGTTGATTAGAGCAGAGTATCCTGCCCCTCACATTTCTGCTTCTGTTGTGACAGCAAACTGGACTCAATGATCAAATTTTTATTTCCTTAATATCTTGGAAAACCCAATTATACTATAGCAAACTATTTATTGCGTTTAATGTGTGCAGAGAGATAGTTTTAAATAATCCCATTAGTTGCTGTTAATAAGATATTTGGCAGAATTTCAGCGAATAAGGCTGAAAGACTTTTTATGGAAGAGAATACAAGAAATTGGTCATTTTCAATGACATTATAATTAATTATCTTTTTTTTGTTGTTGCTCCGTTTCATTAGTCAGTTGTATGATATTGAAGGTAACCAGCTTGGAGTATTTACTGAGTTTTTTAATTAATTCAACAACACCCAGTTCAGCTTCTTATGATAACTTACGATAGTGTTGCAAATCATGCAGTTGACACATTACATAATATGTGGACAAAGAAAAGCGTCGTTGCTGATCAAAAAGATAAATGCTGTTTTGAAAATATTTGAAAGAATAATAAGTGAGCACATTTAACTTTGATACATGGGTAGGAAGAAACTGCAGATGCTGGTTCAAACCGAAGATAGACACAAATGCTGGAGTAGCTTGGCGGGGCAGGCAGCATCTTTGAAGAGAAGGAATGGGTGATGTTTTGTGTCGATATTCTTCTTCAGACTGAAGAAGAACGGTCTCGACCTGAAACGTCACCCATTTCTTCTCCCTCTCTCTAGAGAGAGAGCAGTGAGAGATGCTGCCTGTCCCGCAGAGCCATTCCAGCATTTTGTGTCTAACATTGATAAATATTGTGTATGTTTTAAACAGTATTTTTATTAATTGCCTTTAGCACTGAAGTAATGCAAAATGTATATTTTCTCTTGGCCAATACTTTAAAATTGATCAACAAAATGGCATTAGCCAATCTGTTGGAGGTGAAGTACGTGAGTCACTGTGTGTAGCCCATTATACAGCAAAGGGAGTTCACTCAGAAGTTGCAGAAATTGTAACAAACTCTCCCAATAAAGGTGAAGTCATTTCTCCAGAAAAATAAGGCAGTGAGTAGAAAATACTTGAATACAAAATGAAAGAGATTGGATAAAATCAATCTCTGCCTTGTGCAGCAGTGTTGGTCGTGTCATGCAGTGGGAAAACAGGCCCTTCGGCCCAAGTCATCCATGTTGACCAAGATTCCCATTTACACTCGTTTTGTTTGCCTGCATTGATGAATATCCCTCATAACCTTTCCTATGCATGTTTTCTCAATGTTGTTGTTGTACTTGCCTCAAATGTTTCTTGTGGCAGCACCACCGTGTGTGTGGAAAAAAGATGTGCTTCAGATTCCTATTAAATCTTTGCCCTCTCTCCTTAAACCTATGTCCTTAATTCCCCCAAACAGGGAAAAAGACTGTGTGCTTTCAAGCTTTCTATGTCTACGAAGTATGGGCACTGTTAATCCTGGCCAGATTGGAGAGGTTAGGACTTTTAAATGGGATAAAGGCTTCAGGGCTGCCGGGAGATTTGGTCAATTTGGAATTGCTCTCTGCAGAACTGGGACAAGCTGTGGAGTGGTGCCCGTTTGGCTAGAGTCTGGATACAAGCTGTAGGAAAAGAATGAGAACATCTGCAGACCCTGTCAATTAGGTGCAAAATGCATAGAATGGATTGGATGACTGCAAACCAGACATGCACCTTGTAAATAATTGTAAATAATTTTGCAGAGTTCTACTTTGCCGAGTGTTGATTGGATGAGGTATTGAGCCTTGTCTGGGTTTCTTACAGATTAGGGTAAGTGTTGCTATGTTTGCTTCCTTGAGAAGCTCTGTTAGAATATAATGTATTAGCTGCTGTATTATTGGGCTAGGGAAATAGAATAGTTTCTTTATTGTCATTGTAACATGAACCATGTACAACAAAATTTAAAAATGTCAGCCAGTCAGTGCACCATTCAAACATTTCTAAAAGCTAACGATACATACAAGATAAAATATTAAAAGATAAACAACTAAAATAAATATCATGAAAATAGCACGCATAAACACCCAACCCTCCATCCTTCTGTCGATTTCACAGTGTACCACAGTCCCTTAGTATGTATCGCCCCTGCGTTCCTTGGCGGCTACATTTAGTGCTTTTATAGCAGTGGGGTAAAAACTGTTTTTTAGTCTGTTCGTCCTTGTCCTTGTAGATCTGTACCGTCTGCCTGACGGCAACAGTTCAAACAGGGAGTGTCCGGGGTGGGAAATGTCCTTTATAATACTCTGGGATTTTTTGATGCAGCGAGAACTGTGTAAGTCCTCCAAGGTAAGGAGAGGGCAGCCGACAATCCTCTGGGCATTGTCAATGGCCCTCTGGAGCACTTTCCTCTGAACCGCTGTGTAGCTGGTGTACCACACGCATACACAGTATGTTAGTATGCTCTCAATGGAGCACTGATAAAAGGACAGCAGCAGTCTCTGAGTGATGTTATTCTTCCTGAGCACCCTCAGGAAGTGCAGTCTCTGCTGGACCTTTTTCAGCAGCGCAGTGGTGTTCACGCTCCACGTCAGGTCCTCCTCAATATGGATTCCCAGGAAGCGGAAATCCGCCACCCTCTCCACACAGTCCCCTCTGATAATCAATGGTACCATGTCCGTTTTATTCTTCCTAAAGTCTATTATTATTTCCTTTGTCTTTAAGGTGTTGAGGAGCAGGTTATTTTCTTCACACCAAATGTGTGTTATGTACGGGGTTTATCGATATCTGTAATTGGATTGTAAAGCAACCACCCCCACCTGTGGTTCGGCCTTTCGAGGCCCCGGGACCTATAAAAGTCTGGTGCCACGAGGTCCCGTGTCGATCTTCTGGGAGAGCGCTTGGGACCGCGTGACCTTCTGGAGTGTCTCTGTTTGAGCGATGCCTAGAGGGCTTGATGAGGCTTGATGAGGCAGACATGAGGATCGAACCTGCGGTGGTTAGCACACCAGGGTACGGTTAGAGGCCCTGCTGGGATTGGGTTAGAGGCCCTTTCCTGGGTTAGAGGCCCAAAACTTGCTCGTAGTTGGCAGACTGCAGGTGCTTTAACGAGACCCAAACGCGCTTCATTGGGCGAGGGGTGGCCCAAGGTTAGATTTGGTATCCAATTGTTGGGTATTGAAATACAGGTCTGACCTATGTATCGATCGGATCTTTGCTGGGAGTGCGAATTGGAAAGGTGTGCTTTGAAAATTGGTATCGATAACTAACAGCGCAAAGCGCCTAGGCGCTGGACCCCCATTGCCCAGCAGAGAGGAGTGTACGCATGTAGATATCTGAGTCCTGTGTGACGATGAAGAATATCGTAAAGGTACTTTGCTCGGTGGACAGAGTATAGATTGACTGGAATACTCCAGTCCATTCGAGAATTCAATTGGGCAATTTTAGTTTGATTTGAGTGCCCACGTATGAGGAGGGATACGCATTAAAATTAGGAGTTCAAGAACGAGTCTATATCTGCAAAGCCAAATTTCCAAATTCAGAATTTCACATTGGAGTTCTGCCAGTAAGGTGAAATTCGAGTTCCTGTATATAGAACTTCGGAGTTGGTGCATGACCGTGATCGATTCCGAATAGTGCATGATCAACAGTGAATAGTAACCCTCTGGTCGATTGTTGACTAGTACCTGATCGCGAAGAGTATCTGAGAGACAGGAACCTGTTTACCTGATGAAACGTGATCAGAATAGCGAAGGGTACCCCTAATTCTGTGGAACTTGGAGAGGAGGGATAGCGGTTGCCCTATAGAAGTCCAGTCTTAGCAGAGGGTTAGTAACATTCGGGAGGAAAAGTAGTCATTTAAGTAGTACCCCTCAGCAAAGAGTAATCTAGGAGGGGAAATTCTTCGGTATCAGAGGGAGAAGTTCACTGAGTCATAGCAGCGTGACGCGGCATTTAGCTCGAGTGTTCGTGATCTGTGCACGATGGTGCTTTAAATCATTTTGTAAATTGTAAAAATCTAGCTTTTCGTTTTGTCATAGGGTCTGGATTGTGTAAATATTCTGTGTATGTAAATAAACTTGGTGTCTTTAGATTGAGAATTTGTTAAGTCCGCGGACTGTTATTTGTTTTACTGCTTGTGCGAGTGTTTATGGATTTAGATCCTTGAAGTAAAAGTGTGTTTGAGTTAAATACTTGTAATTATTTAGAGCGTGCTGTTGTTAGAATCTGAGTCGTGATGGCTCGATCAGGGGTTGTACTCGTCCGATCGCTGTGTCAGGGGAGGAATCATTCCGCTGACCAATTGTGCCATGAGAAGGATTTCTTGGTGTGCGTGATTTATAATAAACAAATGTTTGTGGTTTATTTAGGAGTGTGGTTGTGCCTGATAGTGATAGGTAGCGTGTTATCCTGCTTGTCTACTGTGTTACTTGCGTGTCTGAAGATCATTTTTGGGTGTTTCGATTGACGATTAAATGAGAGCGAGAATGCGTTTGTTCCCTGGAGTACTCTGATTCTTGAATGACTGGGGATTGAGAAAGTTGCAAGGTTGAAAGGGTATGGACTTGTGGGAGGGGAGATACGAGAGTAGGACTGGTGAAGCAAAGGAGTAACGAGTTGCAAGGCTGCGATCTCTTTGAGCCACTAGCCATTGTCTCGGAGTGAGCTTGGTAAATTTAGGGATCAAAAGGAAGGATTTAGGAATTCTGTTTTAGGTGTTTGGGAACATGGGGAATAATGTAGATCGAGATGTAACAGAAGAGGAAAAGTGCCCGTTGCAACTAATGTGCAATGAGTTTCCTCAATGGAGAGAAATTAAGAAATTTATCAGGAGCATTAAATAAGAAATTAGGAGATAAGCTATGGCTGGGGGGGGGGGGGGAGGGAATTAGAACAATAATAGGGATAAAATACATATAACAGATCATCTGGCTGCATAGTAATAATGAAAGTGTAAAATAATTAATAGGGTTATGGAGAAAATATTTTGAGGAATATTTGTAAATAAAGGGCCTGTCCCACGATGCGAGTTCACCCAAGGGCTCTCCCGAGTTTTAAAAAAAAAGTCTTCCACGAGTCTGTTCACGAGCTCCTATGAGTAAAAAGTAACAATTTTTTTTCATCACGATTATTTTTTTTTTAATGGACATTATTCACAGTGTTGAAAAAACTTCACGAGTAAAAATACTTGTGATGAAAAAAATCATTACTTTTTGCTCGTAGGGGCCCATGAACATACTCGTGGAAGGTTGTAGCAGTTCGGAGAATACCACGAGTTTGATTTTTTTTTTTAAACTCTGGAGAGCTCTTGCATGAACTCGCATTGTGGGACAGCCCTTAAGGAGATTAAGAAAATGCCTTGTTGCTCATTGATAGATCGTCCAGTGGCTTACGGCACCTGGAGTAGAACGAAAAGGTTAGCTCCGGTGTTTAAAGAATATATATTAGATATAGTGCAACCGCCAGAGTATTGCTGTGGATATAGATATGGATATAGATATGGATATAGATATGGATATATAGATATGGATATATAGATATGGATATATAGATATGGATATATAGATATGGATATATAGGTATGGATATATAGATATATATAGATAGAGAGATAGAGAGATATAGAGATATATATATAATTATTCGAGTAGAAAGGAAAAGGAATGATTTATTATTTGGGCAGTATCGGGAAACCCCTAGTGAACGGGAAGATTCATCTGAGGGTGAGACAGTGATTGAAGATACCGAGATAGATTTTTGACGTAACCGAAAGCTTACAAATTAAACGGGTATCCCATAGGCAGTTGCCAGTAAGGGAAAGAATAGGTACAGCGGATTCGGCCAGCGCAGTTAGAATGAATAATCCCTGTGCCACAGATGTCCATACACCGTGGAAGCCCAATGAAATAATGGCAGTACTAATCAGAATTCCCTGATAGGAAGAGGACACCTGCTGCCTTTATAGATTATTTAAGAACCAAAATGTGTGCATATCATGTAGATTCCCGGGATTTGTGGGAAACCATACAACAGATAATTATTCCAGCTGAGAATACCAGATTTCTAGTAACCCTAGGACACCCGACTTATGAAACATTGGCAAAAGCAGTAATGGATGACAGTGCAAGAGAAGAGGCTGTTTTAACGGCCATTGCAAAAAAGTTTCCGAAACCTGCCGATTTAAGTCGAGTTCTGGAAATAAAACCAGAGAAGGGTGAAGGAGCAGACGAATTTCTAGACCGTTTTTCAAAATTATATATGGACCAATCAGGTGATTTAGACTATCAGAATGGAGAAAGTTCCCCTCAATATTGTGCTATCTTGTTGAATTATCTCCTCACTAAAGTAGCAGATTTAATTAAAACTGATAACAGGAACTGTTCTGAGAATCGAGTCAGCCAGAAACTGAGATATTAGTGAAGGAAGGTAGGAACCAACAAATTATCCTGTAACTAGGAGTGAGAGTGAATGCATAGCCAAGGAAGAATTGCCAAGATCTAACTCTGAACCATGGATTCCCAGGGTACCAACAAATTACAGATTGGGAGAAATTAGTGTTCCAGATTATTCCGATTATTATCACCACTATACTACAAATTTAGAACCCATTCCAATGGAACCCAGGGGTAGAATAAGACCAACCACGTTGCCTAATCAATGCTATACGTGTGGAGGAATGGGACATTGGAGTGGGGCCTGTCCAACAAAGGAGCGAATGAAAGAGAGGGGTCAAAGAAGGGATTTCCAGTATTACGAAGAAATTAGAGATCCGAGGGAATATAGAAACATCTATATAGTTTTTTTTCTTCAGGATCTTCTCTTGAGGCGATGCCAGCATTTATTCCCCATCCAATACTTGCTCTGAGAAGGCGGTGGTGAGCCACTTATTTGGACTTTTGCTGCAGATACTTCCACGGAGCTAATGGACTGGGAGTTAGAGCCAACAATGATGAAGGGTCAGAAGTAGATTTCCAATTCTGGGTGGCGTATGAATCTGAGGGGAACCAGCAGATAATGGAGTTCCATGCTGCAGGTAACCTTGTCCTTCTTGGTGGTGCAGGTGGTGCATTTAAGAAGTGTTTTTGAGTAATCTAGTCGTGTAACTGGAATACATTTGCAAACATTGCAAGCTCGGTGTGCCAGAAGTGGAAGGAATGGATGTTTAAGATAGTAGGTGAATTTGGAGGGAACTCCATGGCAGGATATCTGGAAGAATAGGTCTGTGTGCTTATCAAACTGTACAACTCCTCCTCCTTCTGTCGTGGGGTAGACTGACTCTTCACCCCCCCCCCATCTTTGCACTTCACCAATCCTTTCCACTCGTCACTTTAATTTCATGTTTCATGTATTTTGTGTTTAATGACTGTTGGCAGATCAATTTTCCTCCTGGTATAAATAAATAAATTCTATTGTACCATATCATTTCATATACTTTGCTTTCCTATAAATGACTCTAAAGTGACAGTAAATACGCTCACATATTTCCTATCGTATTGTATTAGGAAGGGAGATTGATGGAAGGCAGTAATTCAGGAGAAGAGGCGCATTGGTGCCAGGCATGAATGATATTGCAGAATTAGGGTGGGGCCTTAGAATTTAAACACGCAGTTGCAATCTGCAAATGGGTTAGATTAGGGACTGTCAGAACTGCTTTGGATAAAATCATGTGTAGCAAATTTTAGTGAGGAGAGCCCAAGGGATACCTGGATGGGTGACTATTTAGGAAGGTATTGGAGGAGATAAAGTTATGGGAGGGTTTTTTCATTCGGGCAAGTGGGGCTGCCTGCATGAGTCGGGGAGGTGGTAGTTGGTGTGGGCAACATTGTGTGGGTAACATTGTGGGTGGAAGCAGGCAGGTTTACACTGTAAACTAAAGGTCTGTGTAACAAGATCAGATAATCAAGCAGTTTGAATGATTCCTTTGTTGGCAGCATGTAAACAAAACTCTTCTGACAAAACTGAAGGTGTTTATAAACTATTTTTCAAAACTTATTTAGAATTGGTTGCATTCCCTCAGACTTCAGTGAGCAGACATTCATCCGCTGCTGCTTGCTGCATTGCAAATGAGAAGCATCCACGTATAACACTAGAAACTTGCAGCCTGAGCCAAAACATGCAAGTGGATTCTGCTGCCAAGATCTGGATTGCTTGAACTGATAAACAAGCGTTTAAAAAGCAGGCCTGATGAAAGGCTGCAAGCCTAAAACACAAAGCATGTACCTCATGTCACATATTGCCTGATTTGCTAAGTATTTATATCATTTTTTGTTTTCTTTCAGCTTTGCATCATCCACGGATTTTTTAATGTTATTTCATGAATGCCCTTTTGAAAAAAGTAAACAGATATATGAAGAGGAGTAGGGCACTCACTCTCTCACCCTTTCTACCATTCACTTAGCTTTTGCTTTGCTGCCCTTTATGTGAAAGGTGTGCTGCGAAGCTGTTCTCCCGACAGTTCAATTTTAAGCGGTGTCTACTTGGTTTTGATTCCCCCTAGAGATGAATGTTTAAAAGAACATCCACACGATTGAATACAGTTTGTGATATACATGAATGACTTGGATCTAAATGTAGATAGGTCAGCAAGTAGGTTTGCAGATGACACCAACATCGGAGGAGTGTGAGGCAGTGAGGATCAGCTGCAGAAATAGGCGGGATATTGGTAGATGGAGTTTAATCCGAGCAAGTGTGAAGTATTGCATTTTGGAAGTTTAAAAGTAAGAACCATTGTGTGAATCATTCTGTAAACCACAGTATATAGTTAATGGCAAGACCCTTAACAACATTGATGTGCAAAGATATCTTGGGGTCCAAGTTCATAGCTCGTTGAAGGTGACAGCACAAGTCGATAGGGTGGTAAAGATGGCATATGGTATGCTCGCATTCATTGCTAGGGGCATTGAGTATAAGATCGGGAAGTCATGACGCAGCTCGATAAGACTTTGGTTACCAGTTGGTTGCATTTGCAGTTCTGGTCGTCTTGTTACTGGAAGGATGTGGAGACTTTGGAGAGGGTGAAGAGGTAGTTTACCAGAATGCTGCCTGGATTAGAGGGTTTCGGCTATGAGGAGAGTTTGGATAAACTTTGATTGTTTTCACTGGAACGTCAGAGGTCGAGGAGAGGCTTGATGAAGTATGTGTATATATAAAATTATGAGGCATAGATAGGGTAGCAGGCGGAGCCTTTTTCCAAGGATGGAAATGTCCAACACTAGAGGAGAATGTCCCAAGGTGAGAGGGAGAAAGTTTAATAAGAGTTATGCGAGTCAAGTTTTGTTTTTACACATAATAGTAGGGGACCTGCAACACATTGCCAGGGGTGGTAGGGGAGGCAGATACGATTGTAGCATTTAAGAGGCTTATCGATAGACATTGAAGGATTAGAGCGATATAGATGTGTAGGAAGGAACTACAGATGCTGCAAGACTTTTTTTCAATAGACTCTACCCGAAACGTCACCCATTCCTTCTCTCCAGAGATGCTGCCTGTCCCGCTGAGTTACTCCAGAATTTTGTGTCTACAGAGAGATATTGATCATTTACAGGCAAATGAGATCAGTTTAACTTGGCATTATGTTTACAAGAATGATCCCAGGAATGAGTTGGTTAACATATCATGAGTGTTTGACGGCACTGCCCTTGCACTCGCTGAAGTTTAGAAGAATGAGGGGGGACGGCATTGAAATGTACAGAATAGTGAATGGTTGGGATAGAGTGGATGTGGAGAGAAGGGAAGGGACTTGAACTTTATTTTGCCTTCCATCACAGTGAGGAATGTGTTGGAGTCCCTGTAGTGGATGTTCATGTTAAAATGTGTTTTGGGTGTTCTGTTGCTTTTTATTTGTATGGCTGATGGCAAATGAAATTCCTCGTATGTTGTAAAACATACTTGGCTATTAAAGTACTATTCTGATTCTGAATGTTTCCACTAGTGGGAGAGTCTAGGACTAGAGGTCATAGCCTCAGAATTTAAGGGCATTATTTTAGGAAGATGAGGAGCAATTTCTTTAGTCAGAGGGTGGTGAATCTGTGGAAATCTTTGCCACAGAAGGTTGTGGAGGCTAAGTCAGTAGATATTTTTTAAGGCAAAGATAGATAGATTCTTGATTAGCATAGGTGTCGGGTTACAGGGAGAAGATAGGAGAATGGGGTTAGGAGAGAGAGATAGATCAGCCATGATTGAATGGCGGAGTAGACTTGATGTGCCGAATGGCCTAATTCTGCTCCTATCATTTATCATGTTCGACACAAACAATGTGGGCCGAAGGGTCGTATCCTGTGCTGTACTATTCGATGATCTATGGTCTTGACTTCTCTACGTCTACGTACTTCTGTTAGATCACCAGTCAACCTTGAGCAGACGAATCTAAGCTAGGTTTATGCAACCTGTCTTCAAAAAGCGTGGGATCATTCTATGAAACTCTCCAGTTGGGGTCCCTTGCAATGTAGCTTGTCACTAAATACATATACTGAATGCGATCAATGTAAGGTTTTGTGAAACTAGAATGCTGCTCTCTGATCACCTTTGTGTTTCATCCGAGCCGATGATCCTTTTTAATCAAACTGCTACAGCTAGCTGTCCATGCAGCTACAGTAGTTTGAATACCTGGACATCCAATCTGTTTCTTCTTAAGTCTCCAGGTGATGTAGCTACTGTGCTTTATTTAAAAAAAAGTTGCCATTGATATTTTCCGCAGATTTTTCAGCAAATGATTTTAGATGCTTTATTAGAAAGAGAACGTCCTTCACCGTAAGGTGCCCGCTTCCTGTCACAAATGGAATTGCTTTTAATCATACATTTACTGCCACATTTGCTCTCCTTTATTGCGATATCAACTGACTCTGGGTAGTTATGCCCCTGTCCCACTTAGGAAACCTGCATGGAAACCTCTGGAGACTTTGCGCCCCACCCAAGGTTTCCGTGCAGTTTCCGGAGGTTTTTGTCAGTCTCCCTACCTGCAACCATCTGCAACCTCCGGGAACCGCACAAAAACCTTGCGTGGGGCGCAAAGTCTCCAGAGGTTTCTGTTCAGATTTCCTAAGTGGGACAGGGGCATTAGTCTCCAGTCACCAAATAGCTCCTTGAATCAAGTTCTGAGCAGTCTCAATCCATTGCCTTCTTGTTGTCTGCAGAATGCTTCAGGATAGCAGGATGGGCCCTTCACATATAACTCTGTTAAGCTTGAAAGAATGGTCGTGTGAGCAGTGGGCCCATATCAACAGAGGCAATCAATACTTTCTATCAATCATTTCCCCCCAAAAGTTTGCTATTAATGTTGCAGGAAGAAGGGAGAGGTGGAGAAACTGGTTGTGTTCTAAAATAAAGTATGTGGTTGGAACTCATCTGGACTGAATAGGACGGTGGTGCAGCGGTAAAGTTGCTGTCTTACAGCTCATGCAGTGCCGGAGACCCAAGTTCGATCCCGACTATGGGTGCTCTCTGTACAGAGTTTGTATGTTCCCCTGTGACCGCGTGGGTTTTCTCCGAGATCTTCAGTTTCCCCCACACTCCAAATCATACAAGTATGTAGGTTAATTGGCTTGGTGTATGTGTAAGTTGTCCCTAGGATGCTGTTGGGGTGCGGGGATCGCTGGTCGGTGTGGGCCGAAGTGCCTGTTTCCGTGCTGTATCTCTAAACTAAAGTTTACAAAAACGACTTGCTTCATAGACTATGACTACAATCTTGCTGTGCTCCTTGGATTTGAAAGGGGTGCTTTAGGACCAGTAGGTTTGGAATGTTACACTCTTATTGACGAGGATAGAGATAAATAAGGCAATAAACCTAACAGTGGAGGGGAAATTTTAAATAGTTTCAAAGCTGATGCAATTGTTTACAATGACAAATGTTGCATGGTTGACGACAATGAGAAAAATAGTGTTTTAAAACGATCCCTGCAATTGGGAGTGTCATGGGGAAACAAGGATATGGCTTGAATAACTACTTTGGTTCCGTCTTCACTAAGACGACAGGGGACCGCGGGTCATGGCAGAAAAAGGTTAGCCGGGAGTGTGTTGGGTAAATTGAATGGATTAAAGGCCGATAAATCCCCAGGGCTGATCCCAGGATGGAAGTAGCTCCAGAAATTAATCTCTAATTTCAAAACGCTTTAGATTCTCTAGTTCCTGAAGTTTTGTAACCCCAAGTTGGAATTACAGAGCTTGCTCGAGAGAAGTCGTTTGGTCGAAGACATTTTTCAACATGCTGAAATTTTTTCGCGAGTAAAAAGTGATTGGCATGGTTCTTTTGAACTCGTAGTGCAGTGTATTATTGGTTGATGATGGGGGCATCTAGTCGCCAATCTAACTTAACTTGGCATAGCGCAGACCCCCTCTCAAAATGGCGTCAGTGAGAAGCAGACTCTCAAAATCCAATTAGTTACTCAACGACAGAGCAAGGCTGCCAAACATCTCCCGCCTGGTAATTGGTGTTTTTTGCAGAGGTGAGATGACCTAGCTTTTGATTGCACTTCGCGAATGCGTTTGGGGTAGATTTGGTGGATTAGACAATAGGTGCAGGACAAAGTCAGGCCGAAAGGTAAATCATGTCCGATTTTATAGCCAGCACTTCCAGCTTTCATTCCCAATAAGTGATCATGCACAAGGCATGTCAGTAGAATAGACTGGCTAGAAAAAGTAGGTGCAGGAGGCAGGGCCATTTGGCCCTTTACAAACCAACACCACCATTTAGCAATGTGATCATGGCCTTGATCATTTGGCCAAATGTGGATCAGTACCCTGTTCCAGCTTTATCCCCCCCATTTCCCTTCATGGTATTAGGCTGCTGCAGCCTTAAGAGCTAAATCTCTCTTGAAAACATCCAGTGAATTGGCCTCCACTGCCCTCTATGGCAGAGAATTAATCAGATTCACAACTCTCTGGCTGAAAAGCTTTTTCCTCAGTCCTAAATGGCCTCCTCCTTATTCTTAAACTATGGCCCATGGTTCTGGACTCCCCCAACATCAAGAACATTATTCCTGCATCTAGCCTGTCCAATCCCTTTAGAATCTTATATGTTTCTATAAGATCCCCTCTCATCCTTCTAAATTCCAGTGAATATAAGCCCAGTTGGTCCATTCTTTCATCATATGTCACTCCCACCATCCCGGGAATTAAACTGGTGAATCTACGCTGCACTCCCTCCGAATGTATCAGATGACAATATTTCAGAAAGAGGAAGACATACTATTGAAGAAAATTAGTTTATATTTTTGCAAAATGTGCTTTGAGCAATGTCTACTTTTCCCACTGTTTGTCCTTGAAACTTCTCTAATGTCAAATAGCTCATTCAAATAGCTCATTGGGAAGAGGATTATTCAGAGCTCATTGTGGAGCATGGGGCTTGCTCAGAGTTATTCAGCACAGAAGATAGACATAAAATGCTGGAGCCCCTCAGCGGGACAGGCACCATCTCTGGACAGAAGGAATGGGTGATGTTTCGGGTTGAGACCCTTCTTCAGACTCAGAAACAGTGTCATCCATGTAAACAGGTTCACTGGATCACGGGCACTTTCATCTGTTGAACTAGCTCTTGAATAAATTATCAGAATTATTCAGAGTACCATTTCCTTTGACAATGGCATATGTTCGGGCAGATGTCTGTGAACACAGATGTTTATTGCTTTATTAAACTTTGTAATACAGATGACAGAAAAAGATTGCAGCTTCACTCTGTTATGCATGTCTTGTGTCGGAGTGTTGTCAAGCTCTATGATCATGACTTTGTTCTTGTGTTTTATTGGCTGCAGTGGAGGCATCCTGTCAGAATGGAGAGGAGTCAATGGAAACAATTGAGGCGGCTGAGGCTCTGCTCAACATGGACTCGCCCGGCCCTGCCGTAGATGAGAGGAGGACAAGTGAGTGCCGGTTCAATGCTGTCTCTACATTTTCCTGATTATGAAGATTGGCAATGGCATAACGATAGATTAATAATAAAGGCCATCCATGGTCACTTGATTATCGATGCTTGGTATTACAAGGCATATATGGCCCTTCAGCCCATCTCGCCCTCACCAGCCAACATGTCCCAGCTGTACTAGTCCCACCTGCCTGCGTTTGGTTCATATCCCTCCAAACCTGCACTATCCATGTACCTGTCTAACTGTTTCTTAAATGTTGGGATAGTCCTATCCTCAACAACCACGTCTGTCCCATACACCCATCACCCTTTGTGTGGAAATAGTTACCCCTCAGATTCCTATTAAATCTTTTCCCCTTCACCTTGAACCTATGTCCTCTGGTCCTCTTTAACTTATATTTAACTTGACTTCCTACCATCAGATCGGGATTCATAATGATACAGCCCCCTCATCGCACTCTCTATGGCAACCAACAAACACCTATTTGCACTATTATTTTATCCTCCCGACATTCTCATCAACTATCCCCAGATTTTACCACTCCAGTACATGAGGGGTACCCAGAGGAAACCTATGCAATTACAGGAAGACTAAGGAAACTCCACATAGATAATACTGGAGGTGAGGACTGTTCCCCGTCAATTGTCCGTCGATAGTAAGGAGCTGCTGTAGACCAGCACTAGATGGACTAAAAACCACAAGATCATCTGCATACATAATATGGTTCACTAAAATATTACCAATCATGCACCCAGTGTTACAGGCTTTCAATTGTTTGGACAGATCATCAATATAAAGATTAAAAAGGAGTGGGGACAAAATTCCCCCTTGTCGAACACCATTGCTAACTCCAAATAGGGCTGAGATCCTATTGCCCCATTTTATTTGCATAGTCTTGTGCATTATATTGTGTAAACAGAGCAGAGGTCACAATCAACCGACACACCCCAAGAATTACCCACCCTCTTATACCCTTCCAAACTAAGGGCGTGACATTACTTGGGGGAGGCAACCCCTACAAACCAATCATACATATCGATCACATTATACAGTTATTGACAGTTCCCTAACCCAATTACAAAGCACCCCATTACAATGTTCTACAGAAGCTTCTGGAAAGAAGTCAGTTAATCAAATAGTGCAACATTCTCCCGGGATTGAAACAAGGCTTCACACTTCAGCCAATCATCAAACAGTAACACAAACATCTTGCAACATTATTAACAGTATTTACAATCCTTCTGCAGCCAGCCAATCATGCTAATGCTTCTGTAACACCTTTGGGTTTGTTTGCAAAGTGCTCATACATTTTAACAATAGAGAGGACATCTGGACCTCATCTTGTTTGATAGTTCACTCTAGGATCTAGACTTCCTTGCACCAATTTGCAGCTCTCGGCTTTGCGCAGAATTTGACCAAACAGGTACTGCAGATGCAATGATCCTCCATTTTATATATCTCTATTTTGGCCAATATAAACATGTTATTAATTGATTCTTATTTTCCCTTTCCACTGCATCTTCAGATACTCCCATAACTCTGTTTACGGTCCTAGATGTAACTGGACACAATTAGCTGTAGAGATTTCCCTTTCGGGCCAAATTTTAACCATGATTAAGTGTGGCATTTGCCCTAATCCACTTTCTGAACTGCTCTCAACCATTACTTTGGTTCATCACTGCTTTGTGCTCTGAATTTTTCATGTCCAACTCCTCTCTACTAATGCACAGAGTTATAGTCACTGTATTTCTGTTGTACCCAGCTGACGCAGGTTACCAAGGTAAATGTCTTGATTGTACTCTGAATGAGCAAACACTGCATGTTTTCCAATGGCATTGTAATGTTCAGAAATCATTATGGAACGGGCTCTTTCAACACAAGGATGATCTCTACTGTGTTTCACTGGTGGATACTGAGATGAAAAAGGAAAGGGGTTGAACGATGACAAGCAAGAGATGAGAGCTACTCTTTTAAGATGCTTGTACAAGGCCAACAAGACGGGCTGTTCCTGATACTTGGAAGTTTACACACCTACATGGAGTAACATGGAACAAATTATTATAATTTTAAAATAGCACTGCAGCTGCAGAGTGAATAGTGCTTTTTGAACAATATGCCAATGCCACAATATTTGTGAATTGGTTCCCGGTACCTTTTTAGCACAGTCGTCCAATTTACTGTGACGTGTTTACTTGGGAAAATTCTACTTATTATTTACAAGAATTACTGGTGCAAATTGGATGTGGTATTAATTGATTGTTATTTTCCCTTGTTTGCAAATGCCAGCTCATATGCTCATGCCATCAGTGAGTGGGGTGATCACCGCTCCCTTCACACACATCTCTATGCGGGCAGATGGAGTTCCTGAGGTGGTGGAAAATGCAGAAGCCATTATATTGACGGAGGAGACTGCCCAGCAACAGATGGCCAGCGAATCGATGGAACATACCAAAAAAAGAAAAGGCAAGTCTGTCATAAAGCTGGCATTGGGCTCCTCAAAATGTACATTAATTGGTTATCATGGAGATTGGATTTGGCCAGTTTGCTGGTATTTAGTTTGTTAAATAACAGAGCTTCAATCTTGTCTGGTCCGATGCAATCAGAAAGTTTAATTGATGCTCCAGTAGTGTATGTTTAGCCTCGTCTGCCTGATAGCAGCCAGGCTGCCTAAACGTAATAATCTGGCTGACATTTGTGTGGATAGTAATCAGTTGACAGGTTACTGGTTCATGCAGGTGAGTTACTAACCTCATCACAATCAGAGGATGCGATGGAGTTAAGGGCCTGTCCCACTTACCGATTCTTTCGGCGACTGCCGGCGTCGTATCAGCGTCGCCAAAAGATTTTGAACATTTCAAAATCCAGCGGCGACAAAAAAATGTTGCCACACTTGAAAAAACACACTACGCGTCAATATGTCGTCATGCCTAATACGTCAGTCAATGATGCCCACAGTCGCCGAAAAAATTGCCAAGTGGGATATGCCTTTTATCCCTTGTGGTTCTTGCCCACTTCAGTTTCCTTCTGCAGACAATAGTGGACACAATATTTCATGTGATTGTGGTGACAAATACTATCACCACTGTTTGTATCGAAAAACATTGTGCATTCAAATATAAGGAGAAAGTATATAATTAATGGGAAAAGCGTTAAAACTGATGTACTAAGAGATCTGGAGTTCCATGTCTATAGCCCCATGAATGTGGGAAAGCAAGTAAATACAATGGTAAAGAAGATGTATGGAATGCTTAGCCACATTGGTCAGGGCATACAAGTAAAAGAGGCAGGAAGTCATGTTGCAGCATTAGAAAACTTTGGTTAGTCTATATTTGGAGTATGTCTGTTCTGGGTGCCTCAAATATGAGATTATGGAAAGGTTGCAGAAGAGTGTTGAGGAAGTGGAGGCATTGTTGGGCTTTCTTTAGAATTGTATCCATGTGCTGGGTCCAGGACACGTCTCAAGATCTGCACACCCAGGAACTTACAAAAAAAGGACACAAAGCTTTGGATTAACTCGGGCGGGGGGGGGGGGGGGGGGGTGGGGGGATGAGGAAGGGGAGAGAGGTTAGGCTGCATTTCTGGAGAAGATGGACAGGTGATGTTTCGGGTCGGGACCCTTTTTCAGACTATTGTCTTGAAATTGTTGACTCTCCATCACTAATAGGTGATGAAGATAGATTTGTGGATCTGCCTTCCTCTTCTAAAGTCAACAGCTCCTTAGTTTCACTGACATTGAGACCCAGGTTGGTGTTCTGCCGCTAATTAATCAGATGATTGATTTTCTTTCTCTGATTCATCATGACCTCTAATTCATCCACTGATGGTAGCGTGTGCTGGCCCAGCTGAGAAATATCACAAACCCCCTGCTGGACACTGCAGTTTGCATACCGGGCCAATAGATCAGTGGATGACGCAGTTAACCTAGGCCTGCACTTCATCCTGCAGCACCTAGACCACCAGGGGACCTATGGGACCTAAGGATTTTGTTTGTTGATTTTAGCTCTGCACTCAACACCATTGTGCCAGAGCTCCAAACTCTCCCAATTGACTGTGCCTGAACCCCTCTGTCAGTGGATCACCAAGTTCCTGACAGACGGGAAGCAGCATGTGAGGCTGGGAAAGCACATTTCGGACCCGCAAACACTCAGTATAGGAGCACCGCAAGGCTGCGTACTCTCTCCTCTCCTCTACTCTCTCTACACCGACGACTGCACCTCCACAGACTCCTCTGTCAAGCTTCTCAAATTTGCGGACGACACAACCCTGATTGGACTGATCCAGGATGGGGAGGAATCTGCCTACAGACAGGAAGTGACACAGCTGGTATCCTGGTCCCTTCGTAACAACCTGGAGCTCAATGCTTGTAAGACAGTGGAACTGATAGTAGCCTTTAGGACAGCTACCCCCACTCACCATCAACAACACCACATTCACATCTGTGGAGTCTTTTAAGTTCCTTGGAACCATCATCTCCAAGGACCTTAAATGGGGGGCTACCATTGACACCACAGTCAAAAAGGCCCAACAGAGGATGTACTTCCTACGGCAGCTGAGGAAGCACAATCTGCCACAGGCAATGATGGTCCAATCCTATACGGCCATCATAGAGTCTGTCCTCATCTTCTCCATCATGGTCTGGTTTGGCTCGGCCATCAAGCACGACATCCGGTGGCTGCCGCGAATCGTCCAATCGGCTGAGAAGGTTATTGGCTGCAACCTTCCCTCCATTGACAAACTGTACACTGCAAGGGCCAGGAAGTGAGCGGGTAAAATCATCTCTAACCCCTCTCAACCTGGCCACCAACTCTTTGAAGCATTTCCCTCTGGAAGGCGACTCCGGACTGTCAAAGCCGCCACAGCCAGACATTAAAAACAGCTTTTTTTCCACGAGCAGTAGCTAGACTCAATAACCAAAATTCTGTAGCCTCCTTTTGCTCTTGTATTTTATTTCATTCACATGTTTAAACTATAATGTCTTATTATTAATGTTTAATGTTTTATGTGTCATTCTTAATTGTTACTGTATGTCGTGTTGTTACTTGTGAGCGGAGCACCAAAGCAAATTCCTTGTATCTGTACACACTTGGCCAATAAACATATTCATTCAAATTTAAAGATGGAGTTTGAACTATGTCTGGCTACATGGTCAATGGTATAGAGCGAGTAGAGCAGGGGACTGAGCACACAGCCTCGAGATGCACCTGCTTTGATGACTATCGAGGAGAAGGTGCTGCTGCCAACTTGTACCAATTGTGTTCCGTTGATGAGGAGAAGTCGAGGATCCAGTTGTAAAGAGATCCAGTTCCCGGCGCTTGCCAACAAGTTTGGAGTGGTTGATGGTCGATGACCAACAGCCGTATGTGTTTTTATTGTCCAAGTGGCCCAGTGCAGAGTGGAGAGCGAGCAAGATCACATTCCATAATGAACTATTGTGGTAGGCAAATAGTAAATTCATGCTAAGATAGTTGATATGCACCATAACCAAACAATCGCAAAGCACTTCATCACCACGGACATTCATGCTACCAATTTGTGTTTGTTTTTTCAATGTTTCCTCATCTCAAGCAGAGAATCATATTTTTTCTATCCTGAAAACAAGGTTAGAGAGACTTAGTTTGGATTTTCATTATCTGGCAATTTATGTAGAATTTTATAAATGGAATTGTCACAATTGCATTTTTCTCATTCCTGTTTTTTTTTTTGTTGAATATTACCAGAACATTTTGAAGTATACAGTTTTTGTTTTTTAAGAAGCATGAGACTAGGTTCAGGGGTTTAGTCAACTGTTTATCATCCTTTCAGAGGATTGAGCTTATTCTGTCAGATCCATGTGATGTTATTCATAGTGAAGATCTATCACCCTGTTTGGTCATAAGTGATAGGAGTAGAATTAGACCATTTGGCCCATCAAGTCTACTCCACCATTCAATCATGGCTGATCTATCTCTCCTTCCTAACCCCATTCTTCTGCCTTCTCCCCATAACCTCTGATGCGTACTAATCAAAAATCTATCCATCTCTGCCATAAAAATATCCACTGACTTTGCCTCTTGCCGGGGTGATGCCTCTCTTGGAGGTACTTTCCACTGAAAGATTCATTAAACTCTTCAGGAAATTCTGGGCCAGTCCTTCTTGCTGGCAAGGTATGAACTGTATCTAAGTCGTGGAATTCCAATCCATCACTAAACTGCACAAAATGCCCGGATTGTATTTTTTTGGGGGGGGGGGGGGTTTGCTGTCATCTTTCATAGCTTCATCTCCAGGCTTCTAAGGTACAAATCACTGTCAAGCTACCTATGATGCCTGTCGCTGTGCCTCTTGAAGAGCTGTATGATGCCAACTTATTGGACATGTATTTAAGAGAGAGTTAGATTTGGCTCTTAGGGCTGACGGAATCAAGGGATATGGGGAGAAGGCAGGAACGGCGTACTGATTTTGGATGATCAGCCACGATCATATTGAATGGCGGTGCTGGCTCGAAGGGCCGAATGGCCTAATCCAGCACCTATTTTCTATGTTTCTACGTGTATTGGGCCTTGATAGGACGAAACCTGTAATACCTTGACCAGTCTCCCTACCGAAGATAAGATATATACCTGGATGGAGAAGTGCAATGAAGGATCAGATTGATTCCTGAGCTGGGAGTTTCTAATAATGGAGACGTTACGCAGAGTTACAATATGCTGTCTTCAGAAGAGTGAGAGATCATATCTTCAAAAAATATAAACTTCTTCTGGGCCTTGACAGGATAAGTACAAAAATGATTTATTTTTTTCCCTGGCTGTGGTGTCTTGAACAAGATTTTACACTCTCTGTGCAAGAATTGGCCATCAGGAACAAAGAAATGTCTTCAATCATGGTGAATTTTTGGAGATTTTTTCCAAGTGAGGTGCAGAGGTTCAGTCATGGATTATATTCAAGACGTATATATTGATAGGTTTTTAAATATTAAGGGAATCTAGTGATATGGGGTTAATTGCAAGAAAGTAGAGCTGATATTTAAAAAAAAACTGGTGTTATCTTATTGAAAGCTGGAGTAGCGGAAGGGCAGAAAGAAAATGCATCAAATGTCTATTTGGCTGAAATAAGCCATCGTGTGTAACTATAGAACCACTATACAAAGCAACCAGAGGAATTTGTCCCCTGCAAAAAGCAAACTACTAGAGGAAGTCGACAACCCACTGAGTTCATCCAGCAATTTGTTTTCTGCTCAAGATTCCAGCATCCGCACTTATGCAGCAAAATTAACATCTCTTTATACAAATTTGTGTTTTAGTTAACCTTGTTTATAGTTGAACCTTACTTTTATAGAAAGAATAGTTATAACTTTCAAGTGGATCCCCCTTCTAACAGGTCAAGAACTTCCTCCAACATATACGACCACTTAAATCAGCATGACTGTGGTGCTGATGTTTCTGCAAACTATCCATTATTCCTTTATGTGATCCAAACAAAAATACTTGACTTGGGCTTTATCACCCCCTCGCTGAGTTTGTGTGCTGATTTTAATTGCCTTCATGGCTGCTGCCAGAATCGCCTCTTCTATCCAAACCGGATCATTCATCTATGCTGAGCTTTTTGACCTACATCTCCACTGATATAGCAATTTGAAAATGGTCATCCTTGTATAGAAATCCTCCCAGTTTCTGATTTCTGCTCCATTCCTGCATTGGTGCTACCTCCTGCACCCATGCGGAACTCACTGACTTCCATCAACTTCACCACTAATTTTGATCCTGCACTCAAATTCACTTGGACCATCTCCGACATCTCCCTACTGGTTTCTAGATCACACCGTCTCCATCACTGGAAGCAGACTATTGACCGACATCTACTACAAACCTACTGACTCCCATAGCTATCTTGATTGACTACACTTCTACCCACCCTGCTTCCTGTAAAGACTCTATCCCCCTACTCCCAATTCCTCCGTCTACGCCGCATCTACGCCCAGGATGAGGTGTTCCATACCAGGGCATCGGAGATGTCCTCATTCTTTAGGAAACGGGGATTCCCCACTTCCATTATAGATGAGGCTCTCACTAGGGTCTCCTTGATATTCCGCAGCTCCGCTCTTACTCCCCTTTCCCCCCCCATTTGTAACAAGGACAGAGTCCTCCTTGTCCTCACCTTCCACCCCATCAGCCGTCGCATGCCACATATAATCCTCCAACATTTTTGCCACCTCCAACGAGATCCCACTACTGGCTACATCTTCCCATCTCAACCCCTTTCTGCAGAGACCGTTCCCTCCAAAACGGCCTGGTCAACTCGTCCCTTCCCACCCAAACTACCCCCTCCCCAGGTACTTTCCCCTGCAACCACAGGAGATGGAACACCTGTCCCTTTACCTTCCCCCTCGACTCCATCCAAGGACTCAAACAGTCTTTCCAGGTGAGGCAGAGGTTCACTTGCACCTCCTCCAACCTCATCTACTGTATCCGCTGTTCCAGGTATCATCTTCTCTACATCGGCGATACCAAGCACAGGTTCGGCGATCATTTCACTGAACTCCTCCGCTCAGTCCGCCTTAATCTACCTGATCTCCCAGTTGCTCCGCACTTCAACTCCCTCTCCCATTCCCAATCTGACCTGATTCCCACCGCAAATTGGAGGAACAGCACCTCATATCCGGTAGGCGGCGCGACTCTCGTCAGCAGCGGCCTCTGCAGCCCGTCCGCGTTTTTATTATTTTTTGTCTATGTTTCTATGTAGTTTTTGTTATTTTTTGTTGGGGTGTGTGTGGGAGGGGGGGAGCGGGTAACTTTTAAATCTCCCTGCACGGGAGACCCGACCTTTTCTTGTCGGGTCTCCGTTGTCGTTGGGGCTGCAACGAGGAGTGGCCTCCAACAGGAAAAGACCGGGGACTCTGGTGCCGACGACTCGCCGTCGCGGAGCTGGCCGAGTCCAGTGAGCGGGTGGAGCAGTGGTGGAGCGCTGCTGCTGCTGCGGCACGACCTCCGGAGATTCGGAGCGCTGCAACTGCGGGTCTGGCGGACGGCGGCACCGGGAGCCCGCGGGTCCCTGGAGGGAGACCGCGTTTCAGGGCTCTCACAACGGCGACTTCTCCCGCCCGAGTTGCGGGGTCGAAGAGCTCCTGGAGCGGGGCCTGACATCACCGCCCCGCGCAGCTTGGAATGGCCGCGGGACTCTGCGAGCGCACGCCAGGGGCTCTAACACCAAGACCCGGTGTGCGACCTTGCACCACCCGGCGTGGCTTTAATGGCCACGGGACAATCGCCATCGCCAGCCAGGGGCTTTGACTTTGACTCTGGGGGGGGGGGGGAGAGTGCAGTGGAGAGATAAGTTTTTTTGGCCTTCCATCACAGCGATGTGATGGATGTTTATGTAAATTATGTTGTGTCTTGGGTCTATTTGTTTGTAATGTATGGCTGCAGAAACGGCATTTCGTTTGGACCTCAAGGGGTCCAAATGACAATTAAATTGAATCTTGAATCTTGATTATTTCGCTTGGGTAGTTTAGACCCCAGCAGTATGAATATTAACTTCTCTAACTTCAGACGGCCCTTGCTCTCTCTCTCTCTCCCATCCGCTTCCCCATCCCAGTTCTCCCACTAGTCTTACTGTCTCCACCTGCATTCTATCTTTGTCCCGCCCCCTCCCCTGACATCAGTCTGAAGAAGGGTCTCGACCCGAAACGTCACCCATTCCTTCTCCTGAGATGAGAAACTCAGCCGCTGAGTTCCTCCAGCATTTTGTGTCTACCTTCGATTTAAACCAGCATCTGCAGTTCTTTCTTGCACTATGCCTGCAGCCTTCTCCACTAGATTTATGTGAAACTGTAAATAACTTCAATGTGCTATGAAACTATTCCAAAGCTCTCGATTTGTTCCTTTGTATTCATTATTTTACTTTTGGCCAGAGGAATGGAAGGTGAGTGGGTGTTATTTTTCAACAATAATTGTGTTCTTCTGACCTCTTTCCCTTGCTGTGCTGTATTTGAAAAGCCCAGGAGCAATACTCTGCCCCACTTCAGTTAATACATTGCCCTTTTCTCTTGCAACAAATATGAGTGGTTTGCTCCATTTTAAGGCAAATTAAATTAAGCACTGTATCAATGTCAAATAAGTTCAAAATTCTCTTGACTTCCTTGGTTGCTCTGCCTTAGTTTCATTGAATTCCCTGTTGATCTGCTCAACCCATCTTGTGGAATTGTAATCTTCCACATAATGATGTTCATCTCCTTTCCCCCTCTCCTTCTACCCATGTCCCTTCCTCTGGCTTTACAATTCTGGCTTGTCAATCCTTATCTCTGTACACTTTTCTTCTCCTCATCTAAGTTTATCTTCTCTTCTCTGACCTTCGTCCAACCATCTGCCTAACAAAACTCCTGCTCACCTGTATCCACATATCACTTGTCAAGCTCTTTGTCCTGCTCCTCCAGCTTACTCCACCACTCTCCCCCACAATCAGTCTGGAGAAAGGTCCTGACCCAAAAGGTTACCTATCCGTGTTCTCCAGAGATGCTGCGCGGCCCGCTGTGTTATGCCAGCACTATCTCTCTCTCTTTGTAAACCAGCACATGTGACCACATTCTCCCATCCCATGCCAGCCAAACTTCCTCCCAGCAGTCCCTTATAATGAATTTGGAAATTATTCAAGTTGCAAATTTCCTGCGGAGTTTAAGATAATCAGGATCATGAGGAAAGATGTCCTTGTTTGCATGAAATCCTGGGATTAACAAATATTTGTTTTGTGCTAAGTACAAAACAGAGAAGTGCATTTTAACATGTGACTATACTTAGATATTGTAGTCATGAAAATTGTGGTAAAAGTCACTTTTTACTTGAACCCTAAATAATTACAAAACCCATCATAACCGCGAATATGATCTCAGAAGTCGCACTTGAATAAGATTTTGAACCAGAGGCTTTCGCCCCTAATCTGATTGATAGTCAAAGAAAACTGCGTCTTAGTGCTATGCTGTGTGTGGTGCAACGTAGTAACGCTCTGCTTTTAATCTACCTGTTATATGTAAGGCTGTTGTTATTTCTCTTAAATAGATTTCTTTTGTCTGAAAGCAGGAACAATATTACTTTTGTGTTGGTCGTATTGCTGAATATCAAACACATTGTTATTGCAGAATTGTGTATTAGTCTTTGGGAGGGCATAAATCACTATAGCATGTACAGTTTCCATCAATAGTGTACTTGACATTGCTCTGTATATTGTGATCGGCATGCTGGGAAGGAGCACAAGTAAGTAAATAAGTTTTATTTATATAGCACATTTTAAGTCAACTCGCATTGACACCAAAATGCTTTACATAAAATAGATAATAAGTTTCCATACAAACCATAGAAAAACGGTAAAGAAAATGGACACAACACATTATAGAGACCAACACAAACGTCCCCCCACAGCAGAATCAAAAATGTCCACTGTGGGGAAAGGCACCAGAAAGTTAAGCCCTCTTCCTCTGTGAAACACCCGAGGTCGGGGCCCATTTGTGGCCTTGCAGCCAGTCCGATAATTCTCAGGACCCTCTTGCCATGAAGATGGAACTCCGGCGTCGGGTGAAACATTCCTCAGCGGCTTGGAAAGTCTGGAGCGGCTGCCTCCCCCTCCCGGAGACCGGGGCACTCGTAGTCCTCGGGCCGCGCCGGTTGTAGCTCCGATCCCGCCGAACTCGATCCCAGGCTCCGCGGCGCTCCAAATCCAGCGCCGCCCGCGGCCGGACGCCCGCAGCTGCAGCCACAATGCTTGGAAACGATGTGGAGAATGGGGATAGACATAAAATGTTGGAGTAACTCAGCTGGGACAGGCAGGGAGAGAAGGAATGGGTGACGTTTCGGGTCAACCCTTCTTCAGACTGAAAGACTCTTCAAAAAAAAAAGGGTTCCATCCCAAAACGCCACCCTTTCCTTCTCTCCAGTGGGGTGGGCTGCCTGTCCTGCTGAGTGACTCCAGCATTTTGTGTCTAATCTTCGTTTTAAACCAGCATCTGCAGTTGGAATGGAATGGAATACTTTATTGTCACATGTGACTAGGCACAGTGAAATTCTTCGCTGCATACCCGATGTATACAAATAGCAGCCACCTACAGCACTGACCAAGTTACAAACTTTACAACAGTTCCCTCCTACACATGGAGAATGAGGAACTGTGTATGCCAAAGTAGTTAGGGCATGCTATAAATGAATGGCTGATGTCAAACCGAGTTCCACTGAGTATCAGTAATCTGCTTTAAAAATAACTTGCTACAAACTTGCTGGCTTAAAGGAAGTGACTTTAGTGATATGATTGCGGCACCCACTCAGTGTGGAACATTGTCATGGAATTTAGGTCCTACGGCCGTATTGTCTTACAAAATGTTGAAGTAGCATTTAGTGCAAATAGAGTACTGCCATTCACAGTTATGCTGATCCTTAAAATGTTAAAGGAAAACAAATCAATTCAAATCCAGTACATAAGAAAACATCCAAATGTGTTCAAACCCATTGCCATCAAATTCTAATTAATCACTAACAACCTTGCTTTTAACATAAATGTTCTTTCTTTTGTCTTGAAAGTGGAGGATTCTTCTGATATCATAGCCAGATTGTAATATATTTGATGTATTTTTAACATGATGTAATGAGCAGCTGTTCGTTTGCACAAATATAAATTGACAGCACTGTTATTATTAGAGCTATTAACATTGAGGAAATGTCCTGAATAAATTTTTATGACCAACCATATCATTGCAATGAACAAGCTATTTTTAAGTAAGAGAGGCTGTATTTATTTTTAAATGGGATGTTACGTAGGTCAAATTTAGGCATTGTTTTTAAACAGAAACAATTGCCAATCGGTAGCTGTCAGAACTATGTGTAGGAAAGAACTGCAGATGCTGGTTTAAGTCGAAGATGGATACAAAATGCTGGAGTAACTCAGCGGGACAGGCAGCATCTCTGGAGAGAAGGAATGGGTGACGTTTCGGGTCGAGCCTAAACGTCACCCATTCCTTCTCTATGGAGATGCTGCCTGTCCCACTGTCAGAACTAATGTCCAGTCTGCCAATATGATTTGAGGACAATTTTGTAGTGCTAGCTGTTGACCCTCTTGACCCTCTGAGTGCTAGCTCTCGAGAGCATTCTCACCACTCCCATTTTCCCGATTTAGTTTCCCAGTAACCTTTTCTCACTCTCATTCCCATTAACTCCTCCAGATTGTTCTAGTCAAGTCAAGTTTGTCACATACACATACAAGATGTGCAGTAAAATGAAAGTGGCAATGCCTGCGGATTGTGCAAAAACAACAGAACAGAATAGAACAGAACCATTTTAGATTTTTTTTTTAAAGACACAACACAACAGCAAATTAGTAAATTAGTCCCTGGTGAGATAAGAATTTACAGTCCTGATGGCCTGTGGGAAGAAACTCCGCATCATCCTCTCTGTTAGCACACCGTGACAGTGGAAGCGCTTGCCTGACTGTAGCAGCTGGAACAGTCTGTTGCTGGGGTGGTAGAGGTCCCTCATTGTGTTGCTGGCTCTGGATCTGCACCTCCTGGTGTACAGGTCCTGCAGGGGGGTGAGTGTAGTTCCCATGGTGCGTTCGGCCGAACGCACTACTCTCTGCAGAGCCTTCCTGTCTTGGGCAGAGCTGTTACCTACCTGCGATGCAGATAATGAATCAATGGACCCATGAGATCCTAGGGAGGATGTTCAAGCTCTACAATACAATACAATACAATACAATACGGTTTATTTGTCACATTGCACATAAGTGCAAGTGAAATGAATATGTCAGCAGCGGTACAATTATAAGGAACACACACAAAAACACAATAAAAATTTAACAAAAACATCCACCACAGCATTCATGACTGTGGTGGAAGGCACACAAATTGGCCAGTCCTCCTCCATTTTCCCCCGACAGCACCGGATGTTAGAATATTCTTGAGGAAGAAAATATTCGAAGGAATAAAGAATTGGGAAAAATTATCCATGGCTGAATTGTTGTGATCTGAAGTACACTTCCTAGGAGTGAGATGGAAGCAAATTCTTTAGCTTTCATAATAAAATTAGACCACACAATAGACAATAGGTGCAGGAGTAGGCCATTTGGGCCTTCGAGTACCTGGAGTATTGTGTGCAGTTTTGGTCCCCTAATTTGAGGAAAGACATTCTTGCTATTGAGGGGGTGCAGCATAGGTTTACAAGATTAATTCCCGGGATGGCGAGACTGTCATATGCTGAGAGAATGGAGCAGCTGGGCTTGTACACTCTGGGGTTTAGAAGGATGAGAGGGTATCTTATTGAAACGTATAAGATTGTTAAGGGTTTGGACACGCTAGAGGCAGGAAACATGTTCGCGATGTTGGGGGAGTCCAGAACCAGGTGCCACAGTTTAAGAATAAGGGGTAAGCCATTTAGAACGGAGACGAGGAAACACTTTTTCTCACAGAGAGTTGTGAGTGTGGAATTCTCTGCCTCAAAGGGTGGTGGAGGCCGGTTCTCTGGATACTTTCAAGAGAGAGCTAGATAGGCCTCTTAAAGACAGCGGTGTCAGGGGATATGGGGAGAAGGCAGGAATAGGGTACTGATTGTGGATGATCAGCCATGATCACATCGAAGGGCCGAATGGCCTACTCCTGCACCTATTGTCTACATTTTTGGCATTCTCAATTTGAAGAAATGTCCTGATCTAAAACACCATCTATCGATTTTCCCTCCATAGATGCTGCCTGACCCACTGAGTTTGTCTAGAAACTTGTTTTTGACTCAAGATTCCAGCATCTGTAGTTTCTCGTGTCTCTAAATATTGAGTAAGGTAACTTTTACAGGGCTAAGTGACAGGCACAGGGCAGTGGGACGAATGTTTCAGAATTTCAAGTCGACATCCTTCTTTTTCACTTAAGGTATATTTATATGTGGAAAATAAGCCTCATCATTAATTGAAACTTTAAACATTTTGCTTAAAGGGCGTAAACCGAGACCACCTCGTCCATCTTCACCCGTGGCGAATCCAGACCTCCCTGTGAAGAGGAAAAACAATGGCAAAGGTAATCCAGTGTAAACAGCAACAGCACTTTCACAGATGCAAGGCCGAGCCTTGGCTCTCAAGTCTGAGTGAATAGGTATCATGTCAGAGATTAAAATGCAAAGCAAATCCAGAACGGGAGCTCTCCTTCAATCTGCTTGCTTCCAGTTTTAAAGGAAGCAAGTCAAGGGGTTGTTATTTAACTAATAGAAACATAGAAATTAGGTGCAGGAGTAGGCCATTCGGCCCTTCGAGCCTGCACCGCCATTCAATATGATCATGGCTGATCATCCAACTCAGTATCCCGTACCTGCCTTCTCTCCATACCCTCTGATCCCCTTAGCCACAAGGGCCACATCTAACTCCCTCTTAAATATAGCCAATGAACTGGCCTCAACTACCCACTGTGGCAGAGAGTTCCAGAGACTCATCACTCTCTGTGTGAAAAAAGTTCTCCTCATCTAGGTTTTAAAGGATTTCCCCCTTATCCTTAAGCTGTGACCCCTTGTCCTGGACTTCCCCAACATCGGGAACAATCTTCCTGCATCTAGCCTGTCCAACCCCTTAAGATGGGGCTACTTGTAACCATTGTCCATCATTCTTACTTGAGGAGCTCGGCAAGGTGAAGGAGTCAGATAAGCTTAAGCTGTGTCGTAAAACCTTAACTGTAGTAGTTGAGAGTCAGAAGAGGCTGGAGTGTATCCTCTAGACATAACACGTAATTTCCACCCCCTCCCCACCCCATGACACCTTTAGCTCTTGGCCAGGAAGTAACTGCTCTGGTGGGATTTTGCCTTGTGACATAGGCATCTTGCCCAAACACTGCCAGTGGGAGGCATTGAGGCAGAGAGATGAGTTAAATTCTGATGCACAGGATCCCAATCTTCCGCCATTAGGGTGCAGCAACTAGGTCATTTGTTGGCCTCTCTGCCTGGCCAGACAGTGAACAATGCATATATATTTTTTACCTCTGTTACCCTCTCAAGACTAATGTCAGGGCTGGCAAATACAACTCCAGTCTGTTATTGAGTGGGCTGAATTGAGTAAGATCTGGCTTGCTCCCCATCCCATTCCCACATCGTTGTATGTCATGGTGGTTCTGTCACTTAAATGAGAGACAACAGGGTGCGGTGTCTAAACCAATGGCAACTCACATTTTGACCATAAATGGCAATTATTTATTTATGCTGTCACACATCAGTAGGTTTGCAAATAGATTGTCTCACATTGGTGCCTTTTTTGTTAACCAATTAAATTACAAGTTAACTATTGTTGATAGGACATCCATCTCATTGTAGATACATTATCCTGATTTAATGTCTGTGGATTAATCAAGCCTTGTTTTTACAACTCCTATGTTTTATTATTATCTAGGGAGCTAGAAACAGACAATGCAAAAGCCGGCTAGCATTGAGCAGCTTTAAAGAATGTTTGCTGTGCACTGTGACTCTTTACTTGCTTGGCTATACCTCCCCGCAGTTAATGTGCTGCAGACCTGTATATGTCAATTCTCTGAGAGAGAAGCGAGAGGAAAAAATTGGGTTGGAGAAATGAACTTGGCCGAAGTTTCTTGTGGAAATTACTTCTGAAGTAAATACTTAATAGCAATGTTGCATCGGAGAAGAAATATTCTTGTTCTCTATTCAACATTTTTTATCTTTCAAATACATCTGGCTTTGGTTAACTATTCGGAAACATCCCCTTTTATATATATCACAAATTCACTGCTGCAACTGCTAATAGGTTAATCAATTTTAGGTGCAGAATTAGGCCATTCAGCGCATCAAGTCTACTCCATCATTCAAATATGACTGATCCATCCTCCCTCTCAATCCCATACTCCTGCCTTCTCCTCATAACCCCTGACACCCATACTAATCACAAATCTGTCAATCTCCGCCTTAAAAATATCCATTTACTTGGCCTCCACCGCCTCCCATGGCAATGAATTCCACAGATTTACCACCCTCTGACTAAATAAATTCCCCCTCATCTTTCTAAAGGTATGTCCATTTATCCTGAGGCTATGGCCTCTGGTCCTAGACTCTCCCACTAGTGGAAACATCCTCCCCACATTCACTCTGGTCCTGAGCGCTGTAAGGCAGTAACTTTACCACTGTGCCACTGTACCGCCATCTTACTGAATGAATATTAACTTTCCTGTTTCCTTTGTAACTCTGCACTTTAAAAGCAACTTTATTGGTCAGCATATCCTACTACAGGTGCACAACCTTTTATCCGAAGATCCAAATAACGAAAACCTCCGAATAGCGGACATTTTTTCAGTCCTTGAAGAAAGGTCCTTGAAGACGTTCACCGAGGGCGGCCCGCAGAGGTGACAGCGGAACCTCCGGTCGGTCCTCAAAGAAAGGGGAACTAAATCCCCATTCATAAAAGAGGTGAGGGTATATTGCGCGGGAGGGTTAATAATTGACAATCTGCTGCTGCCTGCCCGCTGAGTTAAAAAGTTCCCACGGTAGACTCGCGATACACAGTGTATCGTGAGTCTTGCGTGGGAACGTTTTAACGGGCAGGCAGCAGCAGATTGTCGCTCCCTTCAGTTTCACCCCACCTACACCCCTCTGCTTCCCGGCCATGTGTGTGACCCCTTCCCTCCCCTCTCCAGTTCCCCGCTCATTGCAGCGGCGCGGGGGCTTTGCACTGTATTCACGTCGGCGATGCCAGCCAGCAGGTCAGTGCCAGTCACCGGAGACGTCAGGACCAATGGGACACCGACCCCCAGGCCCACTGCAAGCACGGAGATCCCAGAGACCCACAGCCAGCAGCAGCCCAGCCCCGTTCCAACTCCAGAGGAACACGCTTCCCGTAGGGACAGAAGCTGATGGTGTGCAAGGTATGTCTTGTTCTTGGGGTTGCAGATGAGGGGGGCGCAGCTCGGGCTGTGACGTCTCCGGCCACCCCCCTGTACAGGAGCTGAGACTGATGGTGTGCAGGAGAGTGGGGTTTGTTTGCAGTTGCAGAGGGAGGGGGCCAAGGGCGGTACAGTTCACAGTCTCAGCTCCTGTCCAGGGGGGTGGGCCGGAGACGTCGGGACCAAAGGGACACGGAGATCCCAGAGACTCTCGGGCTGTGACCAGAGGAACCCGGGTTGCAGATGATGAGGGGGCGCAGCTCGGGCTGTGGACTCTTGTCACCCCTGTACAGGAGCTGAGACTGTGAACTGTACCGCCCTTGCCCCCTCCCTCTGCAACTGCAAACAACCCCACTCTCCTGCTCACCTGCAAGGGCGGTACAGTTTCCAGTCTCAGCTCCTGTACAGGGGGGTGGCCGAATACGTCAGGACCACCAGAAGCCGCTCCCCGATGGGCCGCTACGGCGACAAGTGGCAGTTCGCCCACAGCCCGAGCTGCACCCCCTCATCGGGACACCGACCCCCAGGCCCACTGCAAGCACGGAGATCCCAGATCAGCAACTCCAGCCCCGCTCCAACTCCAGAGGAACACGCTCCCCATAGGGGCAGAAGCTGATGGTGTGCAATGTACGTCTTGTTCTTGGGGTGGCGCAGCTCAGGCTGTGGGCGAACTGCCACTTGTCGCCGTAGTGGCCCATCGGGGAGCGGATTCCTCTGGAGTTGGAGGGACAGGGAGACACAGTGGCTTTTGAGAATGGTGGGCAATCACTTCCAAAGTTCTGCCCACACAGTCAGTACACCTCTCCTACACTTGTCTCCTGCACTAAGATTATCTCACAGAGAATGATCCCAGCCTAACCCTCCCTATTCTCTCCTATTCTGCAAGAAAAAACTGCATTGAAGACTCAAACTCGCAATCGAGTAACTGCCGGGATCGAGGTGCAAACTCGCGACCTTGCGGATATGAGCCGAGCACTCTACCACTGAGCCAGCCGTTAAAATCTACGCTAAAAATCTTCCAATCCGAAAGCCGAAAAATTCCGAATTACGAAAAGTGTCTGGTCCCAAAGCTTTCGGATAAAAGGTTGTGCACCTGTATTATGCAAAGATTAAATGTAAATCTTCATGTTTGATCATCACTGGGCAGATGAACAGGCTGGCTGCAACAATCACTGCACATCAAAGCAGCTCGGCATGTGAAGATTTGGCTTTGTGTGCATAATATTTGTTGTTCAATAATTCCAGGAAATACAATCTACCTCTGGGAGTTCCTTTTGGCTTTGCTCCAAGACAGGAATACGTGTCCGCGCTATATCAAATGGACTCAGAGGGAGAAAGGCATCTTCAAGTTGGTTGACTCCAAGGCTGTGTCCAGGCTCTGGGGCAAACACAAAAACAAGCCGGACATGAACTATGAGACCATGGGCAGAGCTCTCAGGTGCGTTATATTGGTGTGGTGAGTATGGTAATCCACCATTCATCTATGATGGATCCAGTATATTTGCGCAAATCTGAAGACGGAGCTTTTTTTGCCGATGATTTGATATAAATTATTTATGTTTAAGAAGGAACTGCAGATGCTGGAAAATTTGACGGGAGACAAAAATGCTGGAGAAACTCAGCGGGTGCAGCAGCATCTATGGCGAGAAGGAATAGGCAACATTTCGGGTCGAGCTCCTTCTTCAGACTGAAGAAGGGTCTCTACCCGAAACGTCACCTATTCCTTCTCTCCATAAATGCTGCCTCGCCCATTGATAGAAATGATTGATCAGTCCTCCTTCACATGTGGCAAGGTTGTATTTACAGTATTGTCTGTATAATTATTTGGCCAGTGGGAGCATCATTATCAACCCTGAAACAAATGAAAATCTGGTTCCCCAACTTTTGGTATCACTTTCATTGCTAAATGTTATACTATTTATATTTTCTTTCAAGTAATATTTTTGTCATATTTACTAAATAAGAAACAGGACAATGACAGTTAACTATAATAAATTCCAAGTAAACCAGTCCATGATAGTATCAAAACTGAAGGATGTAATGGAACCATATTGGTGCAAAGTCTGTAATAGTTTGATGCTGAGGTTGGGTTGTGGGTTGGGTTGTGCAGAATGGTTCAAGAGCCTAGGATGTTCTGAATAAATTGTTTTTGAACCTGGTTCTCTGGCTTCTATACCAGGTTACTGATGATGTCAGTGCCAAGAGAGTTTATACTCTGGAGTTTAGAAGGATGAGAAGGAATCTTATTGAAACATATAAGATTGTTAAGGGACACGCTAGAGGCAGGAAACATGTTCCCGATGTTGGGGGAGTCCAGAACCAGGTGCCACAGTTTAAGAATAAGGGGTAAGCCATTTAGAACGGAGACGAGGAAATACTTTTTCTCACCGAGAGTTGCGAGTCTGTGGAATTCTCTGCGTCAGAGGGCGGTGGAGGCCGGTTCTCTGGATACTTTCAAGAAAGAGCTAGATAGGGCTCTTAAAGATAGCGGAGTCAGGGGATATGGGGAGAAGGCAGGAACGGGGTACTGATTGGGGATGATCAGCCATGATCACATTGAATGGCGGTGCTGGCTCGAAGGGCCGAATGTTGTGTATTGTCTATAAGGATCCCTCCTTCACGGGTGCACTGATGGCAGCTTTTGTGGATCCATTCGACACAATTATTTGTTTGGGAACTGCACGTCACACTAAATACCATTTAATCACATTAAATACCAACATTTTTATTAATAATAATAATAATAATAATTTTATTTATAGAGCACTTTAAAAACAAACATAGCTGCAACAAAGTGCTGTACATCACTAACCATTGACAAAAAAGTTAATACACACCAAAAAATAACAATCAAAAGAAATAGTAGGAAAAGACATGTAAAATAAAGAAACATCAAGAACACCACAAACAGAAGCAAAGCCTCAGGCATGGTCAAAAGCCAGGGAGTACAAATGTGTTTTAACACTGGATTTGAAGATGGACAGTGAGGGGGCCTGTCTGATGTGCAACGGTAGGGTGCTCCAGAGTGCTGGAGCAGCAACAGAGAAGGCTCTGAGCCTCCGACTAGACCTCGGTACCTCCAGGAGCAGCTGACCTGAGGGACCGGGCAGGAGCGTATGGGTGGAGTAGCTCAGAGAGGTAAGGCGGGGCGAGCCCATTCAGAGATTTAAAAACAAATAACAGTATCTTAAAATGAACTCGAAAGTGCACCGGGAGCCAGTGTAGGGAGGCCAGAATTGGCGATATGTGCTCCCTCTTTCGAGTCCCTGTTAAAAGGCGAGCAGCAGCATTCTGAACCAACTGGAGACGAGCCAGTGAAGAACGAGCAACACCAAAATAGAGCGCGTTACAGTAATCCAGCCTAGATGTAACAAAGGCATGGATTACTGTTTCAAAATGCTGCCGCTCGAGAATGGGCTTCACCTTCGCCAGCTTCCTTAGGTGAAAGAAGCTGGACTTAACCACCGCGCATATTTGGCGATCTAATTTAAAGTCACTGTCCATCCTAAAACCCAGGTTCACAACTGTTGGCTTCACGTACCTTGACAATGGACCTAAATCAACAAATGGAGGTTCACGGCAGCCATTGGGATCAAATAAAATCACCTCTGTCTTCTTTTCATTAAATCCAAGAAAGTTAATGGCCAACCAGGACTTAATGTCATCAAGACAAGACAGAAGTGATTTTACAGAAAAGGCGTCTTCCCCCCTCAGCGGCAAATAAAGCTGGGTATCATCTGCATAACAGTGGAAAGAGATGCCATGCTTTCTAAGGATGGAACCCAGAGGAAGTATGCACAGCGAGAAAAGCAGGGGCCCCAGAATCGAACCCTGTGGAACCCCATATGACAGGGGAGCGGAAGAGGATTCAAACCCAGCAAGGCTAACACACATGGTTCTGCCCGCCAGATAGGACCTGAACCATCCCAGGGCACTGCCGCAGATGCCCACTAACTGCTGTAGCCGAGATAATAAGATATTATGGTCCACCGTATCAAAGGCGGCAGACAAGTCCAGCAGGACAAGAACCACACAATCCCCAGAATCATTAGCCAGGAGGATGTCGTTAAAAACCCTTAGCAATGCTGACTCCGTGCTGTGCATGGTTTTAAATCCAGACTGGAAGACCTCCCGAATATCATGCTCCTCCAGTAATAGTTTTAGCTGAGCATAAACAACTCTCTCCAGTAATTTAGAAATAAAAGGCAATTTCGAGATGGGTCTAAAATTGGCCAGAACAGATTGATCCAGGCCAGGTTTCTTAAGTAGTGGTTGCACTAACGCATGTTTAAAACTCATGGGGACAACCCCAGAACACAAGCTGCTGTTAATAATGGTAAGAACCGACTGCCCTATACTAGGGAAAACCTCCTTAAAAAGATGTGGAGGGACCGCATCACAAGGAGAACCCGATGGCTTAATATGGGAAAACCACATCCTTTAAATACGATATAGTCACAGGCTCAAACTTGTCGAATACCACCAGGCAAGGGACCGAAACAGAAGGGTCAGAGGCAGGTGCTGAAATGTTAGCCCTTAAGGAAACAACCTTATCAACAAAAAAGTGCAGGAAGTCATTACACATTTCAGGTGAAGCTTCCAGACAGACAGGCTGCGGGGCATTTAGAACAGAGTCAATGATTTCAAATAGCACACGAGGGTTGTTACACTTTGACACAATAATTTTAGACAGGTACTCTCTCTTAGCCTTTTTAACACTGTTTTGGTAGTGACGCCAACAGTCCCTGTGAATTTGAAGTGAAACCTGTAGCCTGTCCTTCCTCCACTTTCGCTCAGCTCTACGACACTCCCGTCGTGCTGCACGAGTCACTGCACTGAACCAGGGTTCAGGTTTAGCCCTCGGCTTCAACGATCTTAACGGAGCCACAGAGTCCAGTATAGTCCTGCATGAAGAATGAAACCACGAACTAATCTCCTCCGTACCAAGAGGAGTAGATGCAGAGGGGGCACAGAGCTGATCGAAAGCAGCAGAGAACTTGCCAGCAGTAAAAGGGCTAAAAGACCGACAGCGCCGAGCAGACACCACAGGCAAAATTGCTTCACAGGAGAAATTGACATCAAACAATACAGGCATATGATCTGAAAACACACAATCAGAGATTTCCAAATTCAACACAGACAAGCCATGAGAGAGAACAAGGTCCAGTGTATGTCCATGTTCGTGTGTGGGACCAGACACACACTGGACAAAATCAAAAGAGTCAACAAGGCTAAAAAAGTCCTTCACTAACGGCTTAGCAGGACAGCACACATGGATGTTAAAGTCCCCAACCAAAAGGACACGATCATAGTTGGGCATGATCCCAGCCAGAAAATCAGAGAATTCATTTACAAAGTCCTTATTATACTTGGGCGATTGGTAGATGACTGCACAAAGCATCGGTTTGGAGCAACCCACTTCAAATAAAGTTGCTTCGAAACTGGAGAAAGAAGATGATAGAGGGCATTGCTTGCACTTAAAGTTATTTTTATAAACAGCCGCTGTTCCTCCTCCACGGCCCGATATCCGCGGTGAGTTGAAATAAGAGCAGCCAGCCGGTAATAGCTCAACAAGAGCGCTGCACTCACCTGGACCCATCCAAGTCTCAGTCACACAGAGGAAATCCAGTCCACGGGAGCAGAAGAAATCCCACAGTATAAAAGTCTTGTTTGCCAGGGATCTGGCGTTCACTAAACCAATCCTGGAGGGGGATGGACTCACTAGATCAGCTGATCGCTGAGCCCGGTGCAGAGTTCTCAGGTTCCGGGGATTCACCCCGCGGTGGCGGGGCCGAGGAGAGCATGGGGGGCGTGGCCCGTCTCGCCGCAGCTCCTGAGCATAGGAAGGGGTGGGGGCGAAGGGACCCACCCGGAAGAGTTGGTGTACCAGGTGACCTCCTTCGTTCCTCCTACCGAGACAGTGAGCCAGGCCAGTTCTCCGTGCTGCAGCAGGTGGACAGTGCTCCCGATCGCTGGGGAGGAGATTGTCCGTTGACAGTTGGTGAGCACCAGGCTGAAGGCTGAAGGCCCCGGAGATGTCCCTGAGCAAAGTGTTCCCGACGCTCAAGGCTTTCGAGGAGATTCCCACCTCCTGGCCCACCCAGTTTAGACTTCACCAGTCGACCGCTACGTTTGCCACGGCGATGGCGACGGCGACCCTTCCTCGGGCTTAAAACCCACTCCAGGTGAGTTTGGATTCCCAAGAGGAACGGGGGCAGTGTAGTATGTACGCGGTAAACAAAGGCACCGACATTACGCTGAATGTCCATTAGAGATGTACGGTCGTAGACCAGCAGAGGCTTTAGTTGTATAACACCAATAGAATACACAAAAAACAGCGAGAGCAACAGACGGGCAGCCATAGACATCGGCGCCATCTTGGAATGATATCTCAAATCAGATATATTGCTGAACAGGTCACTACCCTGAAAAATTAGTTGAGCATCTTTGCAGCGTCATTTTCTGGATCTAACATTTTTAAAAGTATTCCCAGGCAGATTGTTGCTTGTTTGTATTTCTAATCAATGAATTAGTGCTTCTGAAAGCACGAAACTGGGCTTTAATGTCAGGAATGTTTCATTGTCATTAGCACTGGGAATGGAACAATGAAAGACTTGCTGCAACTTTAAAAGCATATGAACACAACACGTCAACTAAATATGCAAAAACGAATAATACAATATATGATTAGTAATATTAAGTAACCAGCTCATAATAATGCAAAATGAAGTCCATAGTATGATGAAAGATATCCTCCATGGTATATGAAGGAACTGCAGATGCTGGTTTAAACCAAAGATAGACACAAAATGCTGGAGAGAAGGAATGGGTGACATTTCGGGTCGAGACCCTTCTTCAGGCTGAGTTACTCCAGCAATTTGTGTCCATCTTCGGTTTAAACCAGCATTTGCAGTTCCTTCATACACATTGGGTATTACTACACGTAGTCCTTGGTTGGCCTGTGTTTGCTAAGCCCTTGGTTGGCCTGGGAAAAGAGGGGGGGGGAGGAGACACGGGGATGAGAGATGAACTTTATCGAACTTCTATAAGTGTGGCAGAGAGCACACTGGTCGCATCATGACCTGGAACGATTACTCAAACGACAAGCACAGAGGAAGCTGCAGAAAGTGGTTGGTGCTGCCTGACGAGTGTTGACCTCCCCACCATTAAAGGGATCTACAGGAACTGCTGCATCAAAAAGATAGCTAACATCATCGAAGACCCGCAGCATTCTGGCCACATTTTCCTCTCGCTGCTACCATCTGTAAGAAGGTTCAGGAGCCCGAGCGCCATGATTTCCAATTTCAAGAACAGCTTCCTTCCAACAAACATCAGGTTCTTGATGAAGACAGCACAACCCTACCTCAGCACCGATCTATTGTGGACTCTGTTTACTTGTACTTGGGTTTACATAATTGTGGTATGTTGCCTAGCATAGAAACATAGAAAATAGGTGCAGGAGGAGGCCATTCGGCCCTTCGAGCCAGCACCGCCATTCATTGTGATCATGGCTGATCGTCCCCAATCAATAACCCATGCCTGCCTTCTTCCCATATCCCTTGACTCCACTAGCCCCTAGAGCTCTATCTAACTCTCTCTTAAATCCATCCAGTGATTTGGCCTCCACTGCCCTCTGGCTGGGAATTCAATAAATTCACAATTCTCACTATTCAGGGAACGGGGGTTCCCCTCCTCCACCATAAATGAGGCTCGCACCAGGGTCTCTTCCATACCCCGCAACACTGCTCTCTCTCCCCATCCCCGCACTCGCAACAAGGGCCGAGTCCCCCTAGTCCTCACCTTTCACCCCACCAGCCATCACATACAAAAAATAATCCTCCGTCAGTTTCGCCACCTCCAACGTGACCCCACTACTGGCCACATCTTCCCATCTCCCCCCATATCTGCCTTCCGCAAAGACCGCTCCCTCCATAACTCCCTTGTCAATTCTTCCCTTCCCTCTCGGTCCACCCCCTCCCCGGGCACTTTCCCTTGCGGCCGCAGCAGATGCAACACTTGTCCCTTTACCTCCCCCCTCAACTCCTTTCAGGGACCCAAGCAATCGTTCCAGGTGCGACAGAGGTTTACCTGCATCTCTTCCAACCTCATCTATTGCGTCCGCTGCTCTAGATGTCAGCAGATCTATATCGGTGAGACCAAGCGGAGGTTGGGCGATCGTTTCGCCGAACACCTCCGCTCGGTCCGCAATAACCTAGCTGACCTCCCGGTGGCTCAGCACTTCAACTCCCCCTCCCACTCCGTCTCCGACCTCTCTGTCCTGGGTCTCCTCCATGGCCACAGCGAGCAGCACCGGAAATTGGAGGAACAGCACCTCATATTCCGTTTGGGGAGTCTGCACCCCGGGGGCATGAACATCGACTTCTCCCAATTCTGTTAGTCCTTGCTGTCTCCTCCCCTTCCTCAGCTCCCCTGCTGTCTCCTCCCACCCTCCAGCCTTCCGGCTACTCCTCCTTTTCCCTTTCTTGTCCCCACCCACCCCCACCCCTGATCAGTCTGAAGAAGGGTTTCGGCCCGAAACGTTGCCTATTTCCTTCGCTCCATAGATGCTGCTGCACCCGCTGAGTTTCTCCAGCTTTTCTGTGTAACAATAAATTCACAACTCTGGTAGAAAACGTTTTCTCTCACCTCAGTCTTAAATGACCTTCCCTTTATTCTAAGACTGTGGCCCCTGGTTCTGGACTTGCCCAACATTGGGAACATTTTTCCTGCATCTAGCTTGTCCAGTCCTTTAATAATTTTATATGTTTCTATAAGAAACCCCCTCATCCTTCTAAACTCCAGTGCTTTAGCACTACTGATAATTTACTGTACTATTGCTTATTGTGTGCTTATTGGTTGTGTCGTTGCACTAATGTACCTGTAAAAATGCAGCAAAGAAGAATTTCATTGTTCCTGGTGCATATGACAATTAAGCACTTGAACTGGAAAACATGATCTTAAAATTCAACTATCAGGAAGTGGCATTTGAGCAGAATCATTAATAGAAATCTAGATTAAAACACCAACTCGGCAGCTTGGCAGCATCTCCAGAGGTCATGGATAGCTAAATGCTAAATGCATTTCATTTTGGGAATCTGAATCGGATAGGCGACATTTTGGGTTGGTACCTATCTTCAGGCCCATTTGTTGAAGGTTACCAACCTATTCATGTCGTGATGTGGTGCGGCCTAATCTGCTGAGTTACTCCAGCACTGGAGGTTCCAGTATCTGCAGTTCATTGTGTCTCCAATGGAAATCTAGAATTGGCTTTGCCCAAAACTAGCTTTGGTGTTTGATCAAATGAAATGTTCAAGAATTATGTTGATAATGTTTTTTATGATAATTGTATTAAAAAAGTGGAACTGAGGAAGTTGTGTACAAACCAAGCATGATTTATGTGTCTGAAGATGGTCTTGACCAGAAACGTCACCTATCTCTTTTCTCCAGAGATGGTGCCTGACCTGCTGAGTTACTCCAGCTTGTCACTTTAATGTCTGTCATGATTAGTGGGCAGTGAGACTGGGCCCGCACCTGTCCTCCACTATCACCCTGAGCACCAGCACACCACATGGGCTGTGTACTAAGCCCCATGCTCTACTCCCTCTTCACTCATGACTGTGTTCCTGCATTCGACACCAACACCATTGTGAAGTTTGCAGACGACACAACAGTGATTGGGCTGATCACCAACGGTGATGAAATAAACTATAGAGCGGAGGTGCAGAACCTGGCGGACTGGTGCACACGTAACAACTTGTCACTAAACACCTCCAAGACCAAGGAGCTGATTATTGACTTCAGGAGGTCCCATAATGGAGAATATGCCCCAATCTCCATCCACGGGGAAAGTGTGGAGAGAGTGTCCAGCTTTAAGTTTCTGGGCACTCACATTTCAGAGGACCTCACATGGTCCACCAACACCACTGCGCTGGTCAAGAAGGCACAGCAACGACTGTTCTTCCTGAGGACATTAAAAAAGACTGGTCTGCCCCAACAGCTGCTGACAACGTTCTACCGCTGCACCACAGAGAGCATATTAACGTATGGCATCTCTGTGTGGTATCTCAGCTGCACGGAGGCGGAGAGGAGAGCTCTTCAGCGTCCACAGAGCGCAGAGGATCATTGGGACACCGCTACCAGCCTTGGAGGGCATCTACCACACACGGTGCCTCAGGAAGGCCGTCAGCATCCATAAAGACTCATCACACCCCTGTAATGGACTGTTTGAACTACTTCCCTCCGGCAGACGTTACAAGGCCTTCTACACCCAAACCTCCAGACTCAGAAACAGCTTTATTCCAAGAGCTATAGCGGATCTGAACCAGCCCTGCTGAGTGACCCCCAGCCCCCCCCCCCCCCCCCCCCCCCCCCCCTCGGATGGTCACGACACACAGCTTATTTATTTATTTTACTTTTCTTTTTCATCGGTTGGAGCTGCATACTAAATCTCGTTGCACTGACGTGCAATGACAATAAAAGATATTATTATTATTATTATTTACTTGGGGTGGAATGATTTATTTAGGATGGAATGGATTGGATCTGTTGCCAACCCACTATGTTTTCATTTGTGACAATCATGTCAACTGTTTTCCCTGTGACTCGATGGGCAGAATGGCCTGATTCTGCTTCAATATCTATGGTTTTGTACCTTGTACTGCTCTTCTTGGTGTTACTCAACGAAAATTGCAGATTAGCCAAAATTAGGGCCTGGTGGTGCTTGTTTAGGCTTAAGTGCTACTTTTAGTGGAATTCATCAATGCAGAACGACTCAAAGTTTCTCCATCGTTAATGTGTTTGATGACCCTCGGACTATCCTTGCTGGCTGCACCTTGCACTAAACGTTGTTCCCATATCATGTATCTATACACTGTAAATGGATTGGTTTTAATCATGTATAGTCATTCTGCTGACTGGTTAGCACGCAACAACAAGCTTTACACGTGACAATAAACTAACTGAACTAACTACAAAAATGACCTCCAACTGATTTTGAGGCTTGCAGGGGTGACCTGTACAAATGGGACGGGTTGCACCTTAATTGGAAGGGGGCCGACTTCTGCCAGGCAGGTTTGCTACAGGGTAGGTTTAAACTAAACAGTGGGGGGGGGGGTCAACAACGTAGACGTGTATCCGTGCAGCTAACGGGAAAGAGAATGTAGTAAAGGCCACATTTAAACTAACAGGGCAGGGGGATGGGAACCAAGGCAAGGAGACGGAGGGCCATAAAAGGAGGACAGAAGTAAAAGGTAGAAGTGAGATAAGAAAAACAACCTTGAAAACTTTTGTGCCTTAATGCGAGGAGCATTCATAATAAGGTGGATGGATTGAATGTGCAGTTAGTAGTTAAAGGGCCTGTCCCACCAGCATGCATCTAGCGCGACCAAACGTGGTCACATGAGGCGTACGGCCTCGCGGGGCCGGTCCCACTTCAATCGGCAGAGGCGTATGGAGTTGTGCGGGACCACGTTTGGTCGCGCTAGACGCATGCAATCGCATGCTGGTGGGACAGGTCCTTAAGGGATATGATATAGTTGGAATTACAGAGACATGGCTCCAGGGTGACCAAGGCTGGGAGCTAAACATGCAGGGGTATTTGATATTCAGGAAGGATAGACAGAAAGGAAGAGGAGGTGCGGTGGCATTGCTGGTTAAAGAGGAGATTAATGCACTAGCAAGGAGAGACATTAGCTTGGATGCTCTAGAATTGGTATGGGTAGAACTGCGAAATAGCCCAAGCGCAGAAAACTCTTGTTGGAGTTGTATACAGACCACCAAACAGCAGTGGTGAGGTTGGGGGTAGAATCAAGCAGGAAATTAGGGATGCATGTAGCAAAGGTTCGGCTTTTATCATGGGCAACTTTAATCTACATATGGATTGGTAGCAGCGCCGAGGAGGAGGATTTCCTGGAATGTATACAGGATAGGTTTTTTAACCAATATGTAGAGGAACCGACTAGAGGGCAAAGCCTCTTGGGCACCAGTGACCAAATATGGTGGAATGCTGCATTAGGATGGAGAGTCACACGGTTAATTCGGACTAGGGTCCTAAACTTGAATAAAAGAGACTTTGAAGGAATGAGTGGAATTTGCTAGGATAGATTGGCAAATTATACTTAAAGGGTTGACACTGGAGATGCAATGGCGAAGATTTAAAGTCCGCATGGATGAACTCCATAAATCGTTCATCCCTGTCTGGCGAAAAAATAAAACTGGGAAGGCGGCTCAGCCGTGGCTGACGAGGGAAATCAAGGGTAATGATAAAGCCAAGGAAGAGACATGTAAATTGGCCAGAAGAAGCGGCAAACCAGAGGACTGGGAGTAATTTAGAACTCAACAGAGGAGGACAAAGGGGTTCATTAAGAGGGGGGAGAGAGAGCATGAAAGAAAGCTTGCGGGTAATATAAAAACTGACTGTAAAAGTTTCTTTAGGTATGTAAAAAGGAAAAGATTAGTGAAGACGAATGTAGGTCCCTTACAGTAAGAGACGGGTGAATTTATAATGGGAAACGAGGAAATGGCAGAACAGTTAAATGAGTACTTTGGTTCTGTCTTCCTTAGTGAAGACAGAACCAATCTCCTGGAAATAGTAGGGGACTGAGGTTCCAGTAGGAGGGAGGAACTGAAGGGAATCCACATTAATCAGAAAATGGTGTTAGGTAAACTGTTGGGACTGAAGGCAGATAAACAGGGCTGGCCTTAGGAGGTGCAGGGCCCAATTGGGAACAATTTTGGTGAGCCCCAGGTTCCCAGCCAAGGTCTGTCAGCCCTGTTATTTAGTATATATTATGAAATTGTACACTGAGGTGCGATGTTATACACCGTCTTAATCTCTCCTGCTCCCTTCTGACTGTCAGTACTTCCACTGGCTTCCAACCTTTACCGTATCTGCTAATTACCATTAAACTGCATTATGTGATTGGACACAATGCCCTTGGAGACAGTGGCTGATTGGACGGGAGGAGATCGGTTTGTTGATTGGACGGGAATTTTAAGGCAAACTGGTTGGTGATTGACGCAACCCCCTTAGAGACAGCGGTTGATTGGCCGCCAAATAATCGGGCACAAAAAAAAAAATCCCGTAAAATTGATCCAAAGGAACGCGGCATCATTAACACTTGGTCAAAACACGATTACATTTACTGAGGAATGTGGATCGATGAATTGTAGTGACACATTGTATAACTACTTGTTAACTACTGGTTGTTAACAAGTGCTAACAGTGGTAGTTAACAAATTGTTTTTGTCCGATGGCTGGTGCAGTGGTTTTTATCCATGTTCGTTTTTAAATAAAATCCGTATAACAAGGCGAATGTTTTATTGGCATTATTTATTTATTTTTTTAAATCTGTATTTAACAATGCAAATTCGTATTTCCGTACGAATTCCAGAAAATTAGCGCGTCCCAATTGGGAGCAATCGGTCCAATCAGCTTAAGGCCAGCCCTGCTGATAAATCCCCAGGGCCTGATGGCCTGCATCCCAGACTGCTCAGGAGGTGGTCTTAGAAATAGTGGATGCATTGGTGATCATTTTCCAATGTTCTTTCGACTCTGGCTACCCTGCAGTACACAGGAACTGATCCAATGTAACCCCACTTTGTAAGAAAAGAGGGAGAGAGAATGTGGGGAATTATAGACCAGTTAGCCTTACATCGGTAGTGGGGAAGATGCTGGAGTCGATTATTAAAGATGTTATAGCAGCGCATTTGGAAAGCAGTGACGGGATCAGTCAAAGTCAGCCTGGATGTATGAAGGAGAAATCATGCTTGACTAATCTTTTGGAATTTTTTGAAGATGTAACAAGTAGAATGGATAAGGGAGAGCCAGTGGATGTGGTGTATCTGGACTTTCAAAAAGCCTTTGACAAGGTCTTACACAAGAGATTAGTGTGCAAAATTAGAGCACATAATATTGGGGGTAGGGTATTGACTGGTTGGTAGACAAGAAGAAAACAGCAGGAATTAATAGGTCCTTTTCAGAATGGCAGGCAGTGACTGGTGGGATGCCACAAGGCTCTGTGCTAGACCCCAGTTGTTCACAATATATATTAACAATTTAGATGAGGGAATCAAATGTTACGTCTCTAAGTTTGTGGATGACACAAAGCTGGGTGGCAGTGTGAGCTGCGAGGAGGATGCTATGAGGCTGCAGGGTGACTTGGATAGGTTGGGTGAGATGGCAGACGCTGTATAATGTGGATAAATACGAGGTTATCCACTTTGGTGGCAAGAACAGGCAGGCAGATTATTATCTGAATGGTGTCAGATTAGGAGAAGGGGAGGTGCAACGAGACCTGGGTGTGCTTGTACATCAGTCGCTGAAAGTAAGCGTGCTGGTACAGCAGGCAGTGAAGAAGCCAATGGCATATTGGCCTTCATTGCGAGAGGATTTGCATTTAGGAGCAAGGAGTTCCTACTGCAGTTGTACAGGGCCCTGGTGAGACTGCACCTGGAGTATTGTGTGCAATTTTGGTCTCTTAATTTAAGGAAGGACATTATTGCTATTGAGGGAGTGCAGCGTAGGTACATTTCCGGGATGGCGGGACTGATATATGATGAAAGAATGGGTCGACTGGGCTTGTTTTTGCTGGAATTTAGAAGGATGAGACGGGATCTTACAGGAACATAGAAAATTATCAGAGAATTGGACAGGGTAGAAGCAGGAAAATTGTTCCCGATGTTGGGGAAGTCCAGAACCAGGGATCACAGTTTAAGAATGTGGGGCAGGTCATTTAGGTCTGAGACGAGGAAAAAAACTTTTTCACCCAGAGAGTTGTGAATCTGTGGAATTCTCTGCCACAGAAGTCAGAGGGGGCCAATTCACTGGATGTTTTCAAGAGAAAGTTAGATTTAGCTCTTAGGGCTAAGGGAATCAAAGGATATGGGGGGGAAAAAGCCAGAATGGGGTATTGATTTTGGATGATCAGCCATGATCATATTCAGTGGCGGTGCTGGCTCGAAGGGCCGAATGGCCTACTCCTGCACCTATTTTCTTTGTTTTCTATATTTCTATGTTAATCTGGAATTTTAGCAATACCTAAGGTTCTATATTGGAGAAAATGATCTCCTGGTGTACGGTGAGGTGTATTATGAAGTGTGAATGTTTTCACTGATGCCTATTAAAATGCTGTGAACAATTTCACGCTTTGTACAAGGGACTGACGAGCAGCTAGGTTCCTTTGATCATTATCATGTCAGTGCATTGTGCAGGACGTCTAAACTCAATCATTTCCAGTGCTCAAATACTCTGCTAAATTGGTGGTTATGTACTCTTACAAATCTGTTGAAATCATTTAAGAAAAATGACTTTGCTTCAATAATTATTAAGAGATGAGGAGAAGTGAATAAGATATAGGTTTTACAAATGCTGGAACAAATGTTAGGATGGGATAATCATAATGGGTTTCACAAAAATATTGTCCTTCTGACCTCACCATGAATTTGTAAAGGGCCCGGCCCACAGGCATGCGACTCCATGCGGCTAGTGCGACCTAACGTGGTCGCTTGAGCCGTACGGCCTCGCGGGGCCGGTCCCACTTCGATCGCTGGAGCCGTATGGAGTTGTGCAGAGCTGGTCCTGACATCGCGCGGGGCTCCGAAAAACTGACACGGTCCAAAAATTCCGCGCGGCAATGGCCTGCTGGCCCGCAGCCACATTGAGGCCATATGCACCGCCTCGACGGGCGTGCGCAATACCGTACGCAGCGTCTTGACGCAGCGTCTTGACACGCCTAGCGTGGACTTCGCTCGAACTTCACATCAACTCGTACGGGATCACTCGACCTCCGCGCGGCCCGTGCTTCCGGTTTGGTCGTGCTTGCCGCATGCAGTCGCATGCTGGTGGGACGGACCCTGTACGGGGATCACTCGACCTCCACGCGGCCCGTGCTTCCGGTTTGGTCGTGCTTGCCGCATGCAGTCGCATGCTGGTGGGACAGACCCTGTACGGGGATCACTCGACCTCCGCGCGGCCCGTGCTTCCGGTTTGGTCGTGCTTGCCGCATGCAGTCGCAACCTGGTGGGACAGGCCCTTAACTGCCCGAGGGTTTAAATTCTTGTCTAGATTTATTGAGCTGATGGTCATTTCTTGTCCAGTTTATTAACCAGCATCTGCATTTCCTTGTTTCTCTGGTCAAACAAATGTTTCTTTATGGACAATTCTGTTGCCTCCAATGAGGCTGGGAGAGTTTAGCCGTTGCTTTTATGTTGCTGCTGTACAAGTTGTGTACTATGTCTCGTGGTTTAAATAGCGAGAGGCAAGTTGTTCACCCCCAAATCCTGATAAGCCGGTGTTTTGTTCCTTGTGGTTGCCTTTCACAGACTGTTGAGCCTACATGCTTTCACACTGGACAGTCTCCTTGTCTCTACAAACTTTGCACAACCTGAATGCTGCTGCCCATTCAATTGACATTCACATTTTGAATCCGAAGCCTTTATTTGCCAGTCAGCAACTGTTTTACTGTCCACTATCTGTAAGGGGCCCAGTGTTTAATTGGCTGCTTTCTGCTGCTTGTACTTCATGGCAGTATCGGGTGGGTTGTCATGTGTGAGCTGGAGTTGGAGACGTCGCTAGTGCTGAAGTAACTATTAATAGGCGGCAATGAGTAGATCAGATTAGTTTAGTTTATTGTCACATGTACCGAGGTACAGTGTAAAGCTTTTGTTGCATGCTATCCAGTCAGCAGAAAGACATGATTACAAACGAGCCATTTACAATGTACAGAGACATAATAAGGGAATAACGTTTAGTGCAAGGTAAAGCTAGCAAAGTCCAATCAACGGTAGCTCGAGGGTCACCAAAGAGGAAGATAGTAGTTCAGCACTGCAGGAAGGAACTGCAGATGCTGCTTTAAACCGAAGATAGACACAAAAGCTGAAACATCACCTACTCCTTTTCTCCAGAGATGCTGTCTGACCCGTCAGCTGAGTTACTTCAGCTTTTTGTGTCTATTAGTTCAGCACTGTTCTATTAGCTGGCAAACTCGTGTGGTTACTGCACAACTGTGAGGGAAGTCCTTCCTGCCCTTGGCTATGTCAAAGGCCAAGGTAGCAGTGTGTTCTGAATGTTTGTTGGTTGCATTTGCGAAGATAACCCTGGAACTAATGGATTCTGCTAGGGTTGGAGTAGTATTGGTTCTCTAATCAAAGAGACTGTGGGTACGTACAATGCACTTTATTACATAATATAATGTAATTTGTATTTTCACAATATGAAAAAATAATAATTTTATAAGCAGTAAAGTTTTTTAAATAGTATCAAGATGCTGTTTGAATCTGAAATCTAGAGTTTTAAGCATCCCAGTCTGATGAAGAATATAAAAGCATTTGAGGCAAACACACATAAAAACAGTCGTAATTCCTGGCATTTTAAGTGAGAAAATAATTTGCTTTGCTGCTGTCTAAACAGAAATTAAACAACATTTTATGAAACCATGAAGGCCGACCAACAAGTATCAGTATCTGTGTAGGAAGCAACTACAGATGCTGGTTTAAACCGAAGATAGACACAAACAGCTGGAGTAACTCAGCAGGATGGGCTGCATCTCTGGAGAGAAGGAATGGGTGGCGTTTTGGGTCGGTCTCGACCCGAAAGGTCACCCGTTCCTTCTCCAGAGATGCTGCCTGTCCCGCTGAGTTACTCCAGCTTTTTGTATTCAGTATCAGTATGGCTCAGAATGGTTAAAGTAACATGCGTTTCAGGTAACTGACCCTCCAAGGTGGCCCAGATAATCAACTGGGCCCACTGATGTAAATAGTCTGTCCAGGATACTCTATATTCCTAGAGATTCTGCAGAGACCATGTCAGTGACCTAGAGAGGTTGAGTAAAGTAATGTAATTGCAGCCAGTGCTTGACTCGGGGAGACTGAACTAGGTGAGGGCCACATATAGGGGCAATCAGTGCAGTCGGAGCATATGGAATTGCCATTCACTTTTAAGACATTAAATAAACTCTTTGTCACTCTGTTCCATCTGACGATGTTGAAGTTTGCGTAGGAGAACGAGGGAAGGGCAGACTCGGATTCCAGGGTTTAGGAATTCTGAAGATAGACACAAAAAGATGGAGTAACTCAGCGGGTCAGACAGCATCACTGGAGAGTTTAAGAAGGAACTGCAGATGCTGGAGAATCGAAGGTTACACAAAAAAGCTGGAGAAACTCAGCGGGTGCAGCAGCATCTATGGAGCGAAGGAAATAGGCAACGTTTCGGGCCGAAACCCTTCTTAGCGAAGGAAATAGGCAACGTTTCGGGCCGAAACCCTTCTTAGCGAAGGAAATAGGCAACGTTTCGGGCCGGAACCCTTCTTAGCGAAGGAAATAGGCAACGTTTCGGGCCGGAACCCTTCTTAGCGAAGGAAATAGGCAACGTTTCGGGCCGAAACCCTTCTTAGCACATCTCTGGAGAAACTGGAATAGGTGACGTTTCGGGTCAAGACCCTTCTTCAGACTGACCTTTGCTCCTAATGTGATAAGTGATTGCAGATTTATATATTGAGAGGTTTCTACTCGAATTAAGTCTAGCAATATCCTTGAAACACACTGCGCAACTTTTTTTAATTTATTATAAATTTCGTTTTACTGGATCTTAGAAGAATTGTAAGTGAGTCGCTTATAACTCTGTTTACAGCTTTAAACCTTCCCCTTTCTTTCAATTGTAGATATTATTACCAAAGAGGAATCCTTGCCAAGGTGGAGGGGCAGCGCCTGGTGTATCAGTTCAAGGAGATGCCCACGAATCTAATCCGCTTTGATGATGATGGTGATGACCCCAGTAACATTTCTGAAACCCGGGAAAATTCTTCACAACTTACAACATACAAGCTTCTGGCGACTTCGGAATCTCCTTCGTCGGTAACAATCCTGCCATCGTCAATGGTCATGAGTTGTATCCAAACCCAGAAGCCCAGGGTTTCCTCGCATGTGATGATGTCGAGTGGGATGGAAGCTTTGCCCCATCCCTCCACTGCAGTCAACTCAATGAAAGCAACTTATGTTGGAGAGACGGAGCAAGGGTCAGTGCACCTGCTGTCACCAGAAATGTTGAGAGATGTTGAGCCCCTTCACCACGCGCAGCAACCCAATGTTCTCAACACTGTGCAGGTTGTGCGGTCGGCTCCGCCTCGCCACGATGAGAAGGTCAACGATGGAGGCATCCCTTTGTCGGCACCAGTGACTCTATCGACACAGTCAGTGAGGTAAAGAGAAAGCAACGTTTGTAGACTGAGTGGCACAGCTGTTGGTGCTGCGGCCGCACGCTCCAGTAGTTCGGGTTCAATCCTAAACTCCAGTGCTGTCTCCGTGGAGTTTGCACAGCCCTTCCACATCTCAAAGACGTGCTGGCTGATGAGTTAATTGGCCTTTGCAAATCGCCCCTAACGTAGGTGGGTGGAAGGAGAATTGGGCATGTGAGGCAGGCAGAGAGAGAGAGAAGACCTGGGAGAACGGGGTTACTCTGAGGGTTGACATGAACACAATGGGCCAACTGGTCTACTTGTACCTTAAGAGTATTAGAAACATAGAAAATAGGTGCAGGAGTAGGCCATTCAGCCCTTCGAGCCTGCACCGCCATTCAATATGATCATGGTTGATCATCCAACTCAGTATCCTGTACCTGCCTTCTCTCCATACCCCCTGATCCCCTTAGCCACAAGGGCCACATCTAACTCCCTCTTAAATATAGCCAATTAACTGGCCTCAACTACCTTCTGTGGCAGAGAGTTCCACAGATTCACCACTCACTGTGTAAAAGATCGATAGCAATCTCTTGAAATGGTGAAATGATAACAGGAAGAAATCAGACTGATAGACACACAAAAACTGGAGTAACTCAGCGGATTGGACAGGATCTCTGCAGAAAAGGAATAGGTCATGTTTCAGGTCGGGAGCCTTATTCAGCGTGAAGGGTCTCGACCCGAAACATCACTTATTCCTTTTCTCCAGAGATGCTGCCTGTCCCGCTGAGTACTCCAGCTTTTTGTGTTTATCTTTGGTTTAAACCAGCATCTGCAGATTCTTCCTACATAGTAATCAGAATGATACAGGGCAACAATCCTTTTAAATAATTTTAGCAAATGAGTGCAAAGCTCTATATTCAGTCTTTTCTGGTAATGGTAAATGCTATGGTAAAATAGTCTGGCACGTCTGTTCTGGCTGCCTCCCTTGTGCTTATCCCAGAGGAGGGGTCACTGAGACAGTATGGTGGCTTACTGGGGACTAGTTTATTAGAGATAATGCAGCCAGTAATCTCTGTCGGCCTGGATAATCTAGCACTGAGTTCCCTGGGCATAGCACATCCAGACACGGACATGGATCAGCCAGACTAGCTTATCCCTATCCTGCTCCACATAATCAATATCTTCATTAATAAACTAATGTCTTAAGGGTTAACGTAGTCTCAGAAGAATCTGCAACAAGGGCCTTGCCAGTGCTTTGTGCAGGATTGCAGCATGTTTCTTTTGTCTGAGGTTTTGCTCGTACCTTGCATGGACTTGGGTGGTTTCAGACTTTTGGTTGCCGACTTCTTAAGTCATAAACTCCCTGGCTATTGTGCCGTGATTGACTTTGTTCCCCACAGAAACTCTATCCAAATACTCTTAGCAGTGGCTTGCTTTGGAAACTTTTGGGGAGTAGTACTGCACGTTGAATATACCGGACTTGAGAAGAACAGGATGTGCTCAGTTAGATTATGGAACTATAAAGTCTTAAATTTCCTCCCCTTCTATATGATGCTCCCTTGGACAGATCCAACTAAATTGTGGCAGATACAAGGCTCTGACACGTGGCTGGTATTTATTAATGAACAAAATGCCACAGCTTCTACATTTGAATGACTTTTCTGCTGACACATATAAACTTTTGCGATAACATCTTTTATCCCTCCCTGCTGCTCATGAATACCAGGAAACCTACGTGGTAGGGTGGCAGTGCCTTTGTGGTTCATTTGTTGGATGGGCTTCAAATAGTGGACAGGCGAGTCTTTAATCAATGTACACCTTCCACAGGAGCAGTAAGATAGTGGAATGCACCAGAAATCCTGCTCTTGCGTTCTAAAATGACAATAGTTTTGCCCGGTGAGTTGGCTAAGGACAGAGAGTTGAATGGGGTAAAAGTTGGTGTAGTTTGCGCATTCTTCCTATTTCCACATGTATTTCCTTCCACATCTCAAGACATGCAAGTTGGTAGGTTATTTGGCCACTATAAATTGCATCGTGTGTAAGTGCGGAGTAGAATCTAGGGGTGGGAAGGGTAGTTGATGGGAATTTGGAAAAATAAAATGGGCTAGGATTGGATTAGTGTAAAAATGAGTGATTTGATAATCAGCAGGGACTTAATGGGCTGAAGGGCCTGTTCCTGACTCTGTGACTGTGTTGATGTTAGGTTTTCCAGTGGAATCTTTTGCACCCATCAACCTCGAAGATTATTAGGTTGCTGCAAATGAAATGAACATAGAGAAAAAGAAGGAAAAATCTTTCAGAAATCAACCATGGGTGTGAAATTTAGGAAATGTTTGAAAGGACAGAAGTCTGAATGTTGTGGATAACTTTGCTCTGATCTGCTGGTTTTGTTCTTTCCCCAGAACAATAAAGAGCCCATCACAGGTTCCAGTGGTCGTATCACCAGGAGCTCAACGAATTGGTACTGTTACGTTGCAAACTGTTCCTCTCACGACTGTGATCACGAGCACTGATTTAGCCATGTCCTCTCCCAAGTTCATTTTCCAAACAGTTCCATCTTCCCATCAAGGGACTGTACTGAAAGAAAACGTCACCTTGCAAGAGAAGTCGCTCATTGCAAAAATAGTTACACCCACCTCTCTCGCTGTCCACGGTACCAGTTTTCGGCAAGTTCTTCCCGCCAGCCCACAGCTGCCAGATAATACAACACACGCCGTGTCTTTGTCCAGCGTGATGGGTGCCGCCACTCCTGTGGTGACCTTCGCCGCTACCAGTCAGCAGGTTATGAATCAACCGCAGGGCACAGTCTTCACATCTGTGATCAAAGCGCCAGAAACCAAGCAAACTGCCACACAGACTGTGATCAAGCAGGAAGATCAGATAGAGGCCATGGGAACCAACCCGCAGAGTGATCATAGAATCCGGCAGTCCCATGTTATTGTGCTCACAAACACGGCAGTGCTTCCTAATCATGTGCTGTTTGGAGCAGGGGAGCACCGGGAAGTGGACACACAGTGACGCTGCGAGATTCCTTTTCCACGCTTCCGCATCTCCATTCCCAAATATTGTTTCAAACTAGACCTACAACATGTAATGTTCAACTCAACCTGTGCATAGTTTTAATGTTAAGCATAGAAGGTTACAGGGCAAAGGTGCGACTGAACTGGAGGCAACGGGCAGATGTTAGAAATATAATAATGGGGCATTGGCTCCGACAGATGTCTTTTTGTTTCTGGATGACTTTGTTATAAGGAGAATTTTGAACTTTTTTTTCAAAAGTGAGTTGCATTTCTTACAATGGCAGCACACTCCCCTACAGAAACTGTATTATAGATCTTGTGGCCTTTTGTGGATTGGCACAGTATGGCCTTGCAGTGGGAGTGCTGTTACACTGGCATTGTGGTTGTTTGTGCTGGATATTGAACATGCTGTACATGAGAGCTCTTGGATAAAATGATCAGTGAAATATAAACGGCAGCTCTTTTGATACATAGATCCGCATGGGTGGTTAAGCCTCATTTTACTTAATCATAAAGAAACCAAAATCTTTCTTCTCCTGTTGTATTTTAGAAAAAGAAAGCAGAATATTTTGCTGGCTTGTTTCACCATGACCTTTGCTCTTCTTTTCCTATTATAAATTGTACAAACTTTATTAGGAATCAAATGGGTGAACAAAGTTAACAGTATTTGTTTGTTTGGATGGGCTTTTGTCAGTGGGATTCTTTATAAAGGAATTATTCAAGGGGGGGTTTATTTGTAGCAGGAACCTTCAGCTTCACAATGTATATATTAAATGATAATGTTTCCTTGGTTTTGTAAATAATGTATTTCATGTTCTATTTTTGAGGTTGAATGAATATTTGAACTCTGATTGCCAGCCCTTTTTTTTTTTTTTAAAGGTACATTTTGTATAGTTTTGAGAGATGATGTTAAAACCATAATGTTTCCATGGGCATTTTTAGAATGAACATGTGTCAAGGCAAAAAATAAATAATTTTAGTTGCTATATTTGTGTGTGTTTGCAATTTTAGACGGTGTTGGTAATATTTGCTGTCTGGCAGATGGAGGATCCTTCATTGCATTACTGACACCCGCTGAATGAACAAGAAGGCCCCTAAAAGTACTTAACAAAATTGAATGTATAATATCACATACTTTTGTCTGCCCATATCCTACTGCGGAGCACAATTTGTGGCCAAAGGTACTTTTTTTTCCATTTCATCATTTTGCAAATGATTTATTAAAATAAACTGGATTTTCCTTGGATGCAAAATTCTGACATTGCGTACTGCTGAATCACACATTATGTAATGGGTTTTCTTATGGTCCTTTCTCCCCCCCCCCCACATGGTAATTTACACTGAGAACATGTTCCTCATTGACATGAAGATTACCTTTAATACAGTCTCCCTCCAGCCTCTCACTTCCTTCACCGGCTCAGTGGCTCCATCAACAATCCAGAAATAGCTACAATATTAGCTGCAGATACATTTTTTTCCTTCTCTTCATTCTCTCTCATCTAACTGATGTATCCAGGGATCCCACACTTTTTTTTCATGTCTGAATGCTGGTCCCCAGTAAATTGACCAAAATCAGAATCTTACTTTATTAGCCAAGTATGTTTGGCTAATATACGATACAGCCAAACATACGAGGAATTTCTTGTGCCATAGTCATACCAATAAAAAGCAACAGAACACACAAAATACATTTTAACATAAACATCCACCACAGTGACTCGGCCACATTCCTCACTGTGATGGAAGGCAAAACAAAAGTTCAATCTCTTCCCTTTTTTCTCACGCAATCAGGGGCGATCTTGGCTCCCGTAGCCGGCAACGTTTGGGCCCTCGTGTTGGGGCGATCAATCTCCTGCATCTGTGGGGGAGGGGGGGAATCTCAGCACCCCCGCGCCGGGCGATCTGACCCTGGGTTGGAGCTGGACAAAACCTTCTGCGTTGTTGTGTCGATCTTTTGGTGTAAACCAGCATCCACAGATCCTTCCTACACAAGTTAAGGGCCTGGACCACTTGCGTGTCCTTGGCACACAAATTACGCAACTTCGTGGTCGCGTTGAGGCGCGACGGTTCCGTGAAGGTTTCGAGCAACTTCATTCGGACGCACAGCCGCCTGGAGCGCGTGACGTCATTTGAAGATGGACGCAAAATACAGGAGTAACTTAGTGGGACCGGCAGCATCTCTGGAGAGAAGCAATGAGTGATGTTTCATGTTGAGACTTCTTCAGTCTGAAAGAAGGGTCTTGACCCGAAACGTCATGCATTCCTTCTCTCTAGAGATGCTGCCGGTCCCGCTAGTTACTCATGCATTTTGTGTCTATCTTCAATTTTCTTGGCACCGCTCTGGGAGTAGAAGTGGGGGCGGAACCGGACCGCAACAGCCGTGAGCCTCAGGCTGAGCTCGGCGATTGTTTGCCTGCTTCTGCTGCTGTTGAAGATGAGATGTTGCGTCGCGCCAGTGTCTTGGGCCTGTCCCACTTTGGCCGTCAGTTCCGCGACAGGCCTTTGGCGCGCGAAGATTTAATTCGCTACAAAAATTTCAGAGCCCCACGCGATGTCGCGCACAACTACATACCCCTCCGCGCTTCTCAGTGGAACCGGCCCCGCACGGCCATACAATGCCCGTGCGCCTCAACGCGACCACGAGGTCGCGTAATGTGCGTGCCAAGGACACGCAAGTGGGACAGGCCCTTTAGGCTATTAATAGGATTAACATTCAGTGTCTGCAATGTGTTCTAGTCCAGTACCAACACAGACACAAAGGTGCCTGATGATTGGGGTTTTATTGCACTTGCTGCAGAACTCTACAAGGACTATTTCTAACTCCTTGACTAATTATTTGATTTGCTTGTATCAATGCTATTTTTTCTTTGTAATCCTCCTTTATCTCTGTGGGCTTCTCCAATTACAACTGGTCACATTTTAATGCTGTTATATTTAGACCTTGCAAAATATGCCAAGGACATTGTTTAGGTTAAAAAAGAAACTGAAATAAGTGGGTCAGGCATAATCTCTGGGGAACATGGATAAGTGATGTTTTGGGTTGGGACCCTACTTCAGGCTAATTGTGTTGGGGACAGGATGATAGCTGGAAGAGAGGAGGGGCAGGTCATAGCCTAGTGAGTGATAGGTAGATATAGGTGAGGGGGGAGGGGGGGGGGGGGGCTGGGTGGTTATAGGAAGATAGACAAATGCCAGACATGAAAAGACAAACATGTGAGCTAAGGATCGAGTTACAATTTGTGAAGCTAGAGGAAGGAATAAGCCAGTTCGGTATTCCGACTGCGCATGCACAGGTCAGAGGCCGCTCGAGCTAAACACTCGCGGCTGCATGGATACAGACCTGCATCTCGTCCCTATCCAGCCGCTGCTGTCCCCGCCCCCTCCCGAGTGTCCCAGGGAGCAGGGATTTCCATGGGCACAAGGAACAAATGGCCTAAAGTTTGCGTTGAGTGAACTGGGTGTTCTTGACATGGGCGTCTCGCTCTCCCCTGCTACCAGGCACCCCCTTCGCTTTTTTAATTCTCGAATGACCTTTGACAATTCCTTGCTTTTTTTGGAATATCGAACTGGCTTATTATAGGTGGGGTGGGGGTGGGTGAAATTGATCCAGTAGAGGCACAGCAAAGATGGGGGTGGAGATTGAAAGATGGATGTCTACAATTGGAGAATTCAATGTTCATGCTGTTAGTTTGAAGGCTCCCCAAGCAGAATATGAAGTGCTCGTCCTCCAGTTTACTTGTGGCCTCACTCTGGCATTGGAGGAGGCACAGGACAGAAATATCGGCATGAGTAGGGGAGTTCAAATGGTTAGAAACCCGGAGATCCAGTAGACATTGGCAGACAGAGCGCACGTAAACTCTCCTTCCCCTTCCCATACTGACCTTTCTGTCCTGGGCCTCCTCCATTGTTAGCGCGAGGCCACACACATACTGGAGGAACAGCACCTCACATTCCGCTTAGTTATAACTAGAGCCAGGATGTTTAGGCACCAAAAAACACTGAAATAGGCAGGCAAAAAGTCATAATAAAATTACATAAAAGGCACGAAAAAGGCATTTATTGACAAAAAAGGCATGTATTTCCACCACCAAAATATGGTTAAAAATGATAATAAAGGTATACTACATTAAATGACCAAAGTTGCCTGGCTACACATAATTACTAGCATTTTTTTCAAATTATCTGGTATTAAACTATGCCGTCTGTCAGACAGAATATGCTTCAGTTGTGAAAAACTTATTTCTACCCCAGCTGAGGTCACTGGTGCATACCCGAAACAAGCTACAGACTCTATATACACGTTGATATCTTGTGCATTACAACTACCTTTGAGAACTTGAGCTATGTTTTGTATTTCTTCAAGATCTTTGTTAGCTAAAATCACTCTCTCACATTGTCCTTGTATGTCTTTACCTACATCGCCAGGAACTTTACGGATATCGTCAGTTACTTTGTGGAAAACCTGCAAGTTATTCACTAATGTTTCGCCACGTTTCTCAAGGGAAGTGGTAGCTTGTGGGAAGTTTGCAAAATTGGAAGCAATAAATAGTTCGTGGAGAAGACTGAACCAGAGGGCAGCGGCACAAACGATTGACCGACCGACGATGACGCTCCTGGTTTCGCCCCGGTGGTGGAAATTTTCTTGTAATTTATACTATGTTAACATGTTTATAATAACATTAATATTAATGTGTTAACATAAAACGTCATTGTAATGACGGTACAACTAGAGAAAATAGCACGACCTTTCAGCAAAATGGCAAAAAAAGGCTGATTTAGGCACTCAATCATGAAAAGGGCATTATCTTGGTGAAATCATCAAAAAAGGCACATGGCATTTATGGCAAAATCCTGGCTCTAGTGATAACCTAATGGTATGAACGTTGAATTCTCAAAATGTTGGTAATCAACTTATTTACAACTGCCCCCAACTTTGTTCCTAAACCCATCCCTCCCCATGCTCCCCTGTGCTCCATTTCTCCCCTTGCACCTCTATTGCTTCCTCTGGCTTCACAATTTGCAACTCTTCTATCAATATCTCACACCTTTCCAATTCTGGCCTTTGCACAACCATCTGCCCATCAACAACTCTTCCAGCTTTCTCCTCTCATCACAATCAATCTGAAGAAGGGTCCCAACCAGAAATGTCACCTATCCACGTTCTCCAGAGATGCTGCTTGACCTACTGACTTAATCCAGCATTGTTCCTTTGTTTAGGATCTTCAGCAAGTCATTTTCTTCTGGAGCAGTTGGCAATTGTATTAACTGCATCTTAGTGATGGGTGAATCCATCGATTCTCAATACTTTTTCAATGAAGTACCTTCAGCGCTGTGCCCTGAAGAAGCCTGTGTTAGATACTTACTGGCCTGATTTGTATTTCCAGCATTTTAATTGTAATTTTTACATTTTGGGAAGTTATAGTTTGAAGCCCTAGTGGCCACACTTGCCATTTCCCCAATTTGTGAATGTTCAGAGTGAGCATTTGATTGCAATCTTTGCACATCCCAATCCTTCCCACTCGTCATTTTAATTTCATGGATCTTGTGTTTTATGACTGTTGGCAAATCAATTCCCCTACTGGGATAAATAAAGTTCTATCGTATCGTATAATCAAGTTTTATGGGCAACAAGCTTTATCTGCCTCGTGTAGCTTGAGGCAGTTGAAGATCACATTTAATTAATGGATTAGGTTCTTGTACCAATATTGGTGAGTGAAGGTGCTGGGATAACACAATAACTATACTTCAGGGATCTTGCTCTGTTCCATCCTCAATACGATTCTAGTTTCTCTGATCCTAGGTCTCAACTGCACTTTACGATCTTACTCTCATACACTTAGACTTTGTACTTTGGGGGAATCATAGTCATAAATACAGTCAGGCAGCACCCCCCTGCTCTCTGCAGTAAAGAACTCCAAAGATTGGCAATACTGTGGCAGAACCAGGTTCTGCAACAGCTTCATCCCCCAGGCCATAAGATTACTGAACAATCAAAAAAACCGAGGCTAGAACTTTTTAAATATCGTCACTTTTAAAAACTTTTTAATATATATTTATTTTACAGAACCATGCGCATGAGGCATTTTTATGGACGCACCTGGAACTTTTAACTTTTAACTGATTTTGGAGAGTAAAATGCAACAAAATTTCATTCAAGGTGCACTGTGTCTAGGTGTATATCTGAATGACAATAAAGTTTTCATTCACTTTGAGAAAAGGTCAGGTCTGGGGGAGTTCTCACCACCACGGGTACCATGTAATCCCGTTCTACCTGCTCCGTGGTCGGATAGTCGGCGACTAAACCGTCTCCCCCACCTGGTTTGCCAGGTGAGGAGGGGGCTGTGGACCCCCAGCAGGAACAAAAACAAGACCTGTCAAAGGGCGGATGAGCTTCTAGAGAGCCAACGGCCATCCACACTTGATTAGAAGTTGCGATCACTGTCGTACATAACATTGTAAGGAATGATGATAAAGCGCACACACACACCAAAATCCAGCGGCGAAAGTCCATAGGGACGGGATGGAGGACAGAGATGTGTGGTCCGTCTGTCGCTGTTCCCATTGGAAACCAGCACCACTGCGTTGCTAATGTTTTCAACGTTGATGAATGAATGAATTGAGAAAAGAACTTCCTCCTTATCTCAGTCTGAAGTGGTGAACCCGATATTGTGTGGCTATTCCCATGCCATGATTTTGGATTAAAAATAACTATTATTAAACATTCAGGAACTGTGAATAAAAGGAAAGGTTGTGTCCCACTTTTGAGGAGAGCACAGTGGGTGACTTCTCCAACGAACCTGCTTACACAGGGAAGCAACTTTGTGTCCCAATGCATGAGTCTGCCCATGAACTACTCTAGCAGAAGCTGCACTGACTTGTATCTCCAATAGGTGTAGAGGCTTCCTTCAGGTAAGGATTCTCAGAGCTCGCACAACAATGGACTGCACTGTGTAGGAAGGTTTACACTGAAGATAGACACAAAATGCCGGAGTAACTCAGTGGGATAGGCAACATCTCTGGAGAGAAGAAATGGGTGATGTTTCGGGTCGAGACCCTTTTCCAGATTGCGTTGTGCTTTGTCCAGCCACTCTCTTCACTGTCCCAATGCTGTTTTTGCAGCTTGTCAAAGACCTTTGAAATTTCTTTAAACACTTTTGATCACGGGCATGTGAAAGGAACTGTAATTGATAAAATACGATTAAAGGTCTATTTCAGTAAATTTATGATATTTACACGTAGTAAAATTACTCGTAAAACTACTGTTCCATTGATGCCAGAGCTCAACTCCAATAGGTAGGAAGGAATTGCAGATGCTGGTTTACACCAAAGATAGACACAAAATGCTGGAGTAACTCAGCGGGACAGGCAGCATCTCTGGAGAGAAGGAATGGGTGACGTTTCGGGTCGAGACCCTTTTTCAAGAGTCTGATCTCAACCTGAAAAGTCACCCATTCCTTCTCTCCAGTGACACTGTCTGTCCCGCTGAATTACTCCAGCATTCCGTGTCTATCTCCAATAAATAGGGTTATACTACACACATATGTCAGCCATGTGTATCGAATTCCTCAGCCGGGGATGATTGGCCTCTGTCTGGTCTCAGCCCTGAGTCTAGAGTGGGGCATTCGGTTCGATGTCCAACATCTGACCTTTAAGAGGAAAAATAAATCCACTGCATAAGCACACATGAGGAGTTCTGAAATAGCAGTGGAGATCAACAGAAACCTTTTTAGTGATTGAGCATTGGTGATGGAATGAGAGCAGCATCCAGTGTGTTGTGGAGCAAAATGTAAAAGTTGCAAGTGAGTGTTTGAGTAGCCCTTTAAATTAGACTGTTGCAAAATAAACAGCAAAAAAGCATATTTTCTTGTTTTGTTTTGGGTAAAAAAAACATGACTGTGAAAATAATAATTTGACATCTTTAGCTGCATTAAACATGGGAGACATCACTAGTACAAATGCAAATCCCTCTGGGAAGTGCCCAGATTAATTTATGGAGCAAAAATGACTTGGAAATCGTAACTCTTATTGCTGGAAAAATATCTGTTTATAATTTTGTAACTGGGGTAAAAAACAGCTTGCATAATTGAATTTCTTTAATAGTTTGTATTATCAAAATTTAGGAACCGTAAGCTCTAAATAAATGTTTCGTATCGTTTGGTTAACTACAAAATGATGAGCTTGGACTATGTCTGGGTAATCATGTGCTTTGGGAGGTGGCCATAGTTAAATTCAGATGCGAGTGTGTATGAGATATCACCAGGTACTTGCACTCTGCGCATGTTGTGCAAATGGAAACCATTACATAGTTACAAACATCTTGTTTTATCAGATTTGACCTGCAATGGTGCCTGATCACAAGCATTGAACTGTTTGTCGTTGGGCAGTGTCAGTTTTTTTCAAAATGAAGTTGCCGTCCCCGATTTATACAAAAGACAATAGGTGCAGGAGGAGGCCATTCGGCCCTTCGAGCCAGCACCGCCATTCACTGTGATCATGGCTGATCATTCACAATCAGTACCCCGTTCTTGCCTGACTCCGCTATATTTAAGAGCTCTATCTACCTCTTAAAGGCATCCAGAGAATTGGCCTCCACCGCCTTCTGACGCAGAGAATTCCACAGATTCACAACCCTCCGTGTGAAAACGTTTTTCCTCATCTCCATTCTAAATGGCTTCCACCTTGTTCTTAAACTGTGGCCCCTGGTTCTGGACTTCCCCAACATCGGGAACATGTTTTCTGCCTCTAGCGTGTCCAATCCCTAAATAATCTTATGTTTCAATAAGATCCCCTCTCATCCTAAATCCCAGCCATTCCATTCTATCAACATATGACAGTCCCGCCATCCTGGGAATTAACCTCGTGAATCTATACTGCCATCCCTCAATAGCATGAATGTCCTTCCTCAAATTTGGAGACAAAACTGCACACAATACTCCAGGTATGGTCTCACTAGGGCCCTGTACAACTGCAGAAGGTCCTCTTTGCTCCTATACTCAACCACCCTTGTTATGAAGGCCAACATTCCATTAGTTTTTTGTTGGAATATGCTTGGAATATTTGAAAGTAACGTGCAAGGTCAATGGAAATGTATTAGTGTTACAATGAAAGCTATATCACTCCATTTGTAACCAAGTCTGAGCTAAACTGGCAGATTCTTTTAGGTGATGGCTGAGAGAAAAATGTCAGGGATATGAAGAAATACCAGAGTCTGAAGAAGGGTCTTGACCCGAAAAGTCACCCATTCCTTCACTCCATAGATGTTGCCCGTCCTGCTGAGTTACTCCAGCATTTTGCGGTTTACGACGTAACCCTTCTACTGTTCTCTCTCCCAACTGAACTGAAGTGACCCCCTTGCTTTTTGTGCACAAATCTTTGGAATAGGATTTGAATCCACATCCTTCGGCTGCAGGTATGAGTGATCCTCAACTCCCGGGGTCAGCTCCGTAATTAGAAGTTCATCCTTGGGATACCATGCTTCTATTAGACATTTTAAAATTCCAAGTATTGGATTTATAGATCGGTCTTCCATTCCATGTAGAAAATTGAATAAATGTATAGAATGAAGAGAATTATTTACATATAAAGCTGAACAGCTGACTGTATGAATTAGGCGGGGCAAGTTCCTGCTTGGACAATCTCCACACTTTGGGGACCTACTGGCTCCCATTATCTGTGATGAATGTAAACTTCCTAATGGTTCCCGGTGAACTTACAAGTTAAACCAAGGCTTGGAAATGGTAGCTATGTCTGGAGGATGGAGATAACTAATAGCCATCAGAGGAATTCAGTCACGTAGTTGGAAGTGGGCTACAAGGTTGGGAAAAAGCCCAGGGAGCATTTGTGAGGTTATCATCAGGTTTCATCTTACTGCAGGAGGGGGAGGATGCTCCTCAAACTGTGGAGCATCTTGGACAATACTGCTCACCCCCTTCATGACACACTGGTCAACCTGAGGAGTACCTTCAGCAGCTGCTACTGCACAGCTGAGTTTCTCCAGAAACAGACTGGTTCCACCAAGATGCAGTACAGAACGCCACATGAGGTCCTTCTTCCCTGTGGCTATTAAACTGTACAACTCCTCCCCCTTCTGGTGTGGGGTAGACTGACTCCCCTCTCCAATCTTTGCACATCCCCAATCCTTTCCACTCGTCACTTTAATTTCATGTCACATGTATTTTGTGTTTTATGACTGTTGCCAGATCAATTTCCCTCCTGGGATAAATAAAGTTCTATCGTAACATAAAAGTGAATACTAAGAATTGATTCAAAAACTCAACGCAAAACTGCCAGAGTGCGGACCAAAGCAAATTGGAGGAACAACACCTCATATTTCACTTGGGCAGCTCACAACCCAGCAGTCTGAATATTGATTTCTCCAACTTTCAAGTAACCCTACCTGTCCCTCCCCCACCCTAGTTCTCCAACTGGTTTCACTGTCCTCCTGGTTAATTTTACTGATTATATGCCTCATCATCACTTCCCCTCGGCCAACAATGAACCATTCTATATTTCCTTTACCATCGCCTGGTTTGATCTGTCATCTTCACACCTTACGCTTCCATATCTCGAGTCTCCCTCAGATTCTCAGTCTGAAGAAGATTCTCAACCCGAATTGTCACCCATTCCTTCTCTCCAGAGAGGCTGCTTGGCCTGCTGAGTTACTCCAGTATTTTGTGTCTATCTTCTAAATAATTAGAGTGTGGTCTGGAGTAATCCTCTCGACTCCAGGGAAAAAGTCAATCTAAGTGAATCTTTGGTAGGATAATGATGTATCGGGGAATTCATGATCAAATGATACAGTGTGCCATTTTAGATATATCTGAGAACTATATAAGCGAGTTCGGTGTTCTGACTGTGCATGCCCAGGTCAAAGGTCACTATACATAAACATTGCTGGAAAGCAGTGGAGCTGTGAATCTTCATTTCTTATGTTTTTTCCAGGTCCAGTAAGAAAATACTGCTTTCAAACTATGAAATAGTTATATTTATTGTTCCTTTGTTAAAAGCCAAGGTTATTTTGTTGTTTTTATTGCTTTATGCTTTAGTGAGTTAGCGAGATTGAGCTCAGATCTGTGGGCACTGTTGAGGAGTTGCTGCTGGGCCGTCCCCGTCCCCGTCCCGGGTGTGTCCTTTCCCTGTCCGGGGGTGGCCGGAAGTGTAGGTCCGGGCTTGCAGCCAGCGCGTGAAGGAGGCTGAGTTGCTGCAGCGCTTTGTGTAGCGATGTTACAATACTTACCTTCAGCGGCGCTGCAGTTCTGCCACTGGCCATGTGCTCGACTTTGGTGCCTTTGAGGGGGGGGGTGGATTAAAATGTCGTTTTCTCCTGCTTATCGGAGGCGGCTTTTCTCGGGTTGCTAAGACGCTGAAGAACAATCGTTTGGACTTCCCTTCCCAATTTTTAAAATGTATTTAATCGCGAGACAATTCAATAATTACATTAAAATAAAAAGCGACTTCTCAATGCCTACAACGGGACGGATCACATGAAGGGGACAAAATATAAGGTAAGTCGTTTATTTTATATATAAACTTGTTTCTCGGGATGGCTTTTATCTAATTTTCATTTGAGAAAATGTGATTTGGGCCCCATATGAACCGGCAGTGTTTTTCCTGCCGATATGGAGTTCAAATTCACCGCAAATGCAATGTTCCAATCTATCGCGTTCCAGAAAAACCCACTCGCAAGATGATTTAAATGCTCTTTTTTATTTTGGACAATCATGTCATAAGAGCATCTAAATCGTCTATATTTTGTGTTATTGTCTACCCATAGTCAATATTTTTAGACTAAATATCAGTTTGAGTCCCATGTATTGTGCAAAAAAATACTTGTTTTAATTATATTGAGTGGATGTTTCTAGATTAATTTATGGGAATTAAACAATAAATTCCTTCCATCTGGGATATAATTTCATGACAGTGAGATTTAAAAATCATGTTATATTGTGAATTCTTGTGTGAATGGGATTAGTTTGTTATTTGGATACTTAGGCAAGTTTTAAAAAATATCATTTTCTTAAGAAATTAAATCTACAGGACATTGTGAATGGGAATGTAGTGGGCAGAAAGGCATGTCATGTGTGATTTGAAGAAATGTTGAGGAAAAACAAGGTGTACAGAGTTGCTTATTGGTTACAATCTGAGGAGTATCAAGTCAAGTCAAGTCAAGTCAAGTTTATTTGTCACATACACATACGAGATGTGCAGTGAAATGAAAGTGGCAATGCTCGCGGAACAACAAAACAACCAAACAAATTATAAACACAATCATAACACACATATTATTTTACATACTAAATAATAGAAGGAAAAACGTTCTGTACAGTTAGTCCCTGGTGAGAAAGGCGTTTACAGTCCGAATTGCCTCTGGGAAGAAACTCCTTCTCAACCTCTCCGTTCTCACTGCGTGGCAACGGAGGCGTTTGCCTGACCGTAGCGGCTGGAACAGTCCGTTGCAGGGGTGGAAGAGGATGATGATGCTACTGATTTTACTTCGGAGTCACGTGAGTGACTACATCAAGAAGGCCATCCAGGCGCACGCACGTCATCTCGCTGCGACCGTGGTAGAAGGACAGACCTCCAAGCGGTGAGTGAAAGAAAACCTGAACGTAAGTATTTTTTACTTTCGCTTTCAGGCTGCTTTTCTCCGGAGACTGCAGAGACAGGCAAGTCTTAGTTTATGGAGAAAGGTCGGAGGAATAGGGGAAAGCGCACCGCAGTAAGCACTCAAGATGAGAGTAGTGGGCGCCCGACTAAAAAGTCAGTAGATAAACCGAGTACTTCTAAACCTGGAGAAAAAAGTCCCGTTGAAACTCCCGCAGGGAGCAAAGCCAAAACGAAAACTAATTGGCTGGTAGACTCGGATGAATCTGAACCAGAGATCGTTACAGACAGACTTTCTCAACTGGAATTCCTCATGGGTAAAATGATTTATAAAGGCAAACTCCAGAAGGAGTATAAAAAACGCGGGCTCAAAGAGCAACCGCATGGAACACCCAGAAGAGTTTCTGGGAAACGTTGGCCCAGATTTGAGCCAGCGACTGAAATGTCTGATGATGAAGATGAATATGTGGGCTGGCCTGACACGGAGGCAGCACCAGAAATGTCTGAAAGACAATACAGACGCTGGTCTACAGGAGACCCAGAATATGGAGCAGCACCCGAAAGTGGGCTGCCAATATACAGCTCAATGGAAGAGCTTGATGTACCACAAAGATGGACAAAAAAGCGTAGGCCTATAATAGAGCCATCGCATGTAATACCTGATGATGAAAATCCAGGTGAAACCCATTATGAGGAGGAATATCCAGAATACTCTGATAACGAACCATTTGAGGACCAGAGCCCAATGCAAAAAAGAAAAGTACCAGGGCTGGCCCGAAGGTTCTCTAGTCCCAGACACAAGAGACCACCACTACCAGAGGATATAGCAGAGAGTATAAATTAGCTGCTTTCCCATCATTTGGAAGAACCAACGATGGATGAAATTGTGAACAAATATGAAATCCCGCAGAACTGTGCTCTGTTAGGAGTTCCAGCTGTTAACAAAGAAGTGTGGAATTATATGGGCACTGCAGTAAGAGCTCAAGAAATGAGATTACAGCGGGTACTAAGATTAATTGGGTCAAGCATTACGGCATTTGCCAAAGATCTGGAAGAAGGAAATGTGGCAACGTCACAACAGGATGTGATGGGAATGATGTGAAATGCACATTTTGAAATAAACTGTATTCGTAAATCTGCGATAATACCTACCATACATCCTAAGTTTGCAGGGCTCTGTAAACCATCTAATATACAATTGCCACACTTACTCTTTGGAGAAGAGCTTGCCAAAAAACTGAAGGTTCTCAACGAAGAATCAAAAACCATCGGGATGATGAAGCCACCGATGTTTGGCAGCACAGCTAGAAGGCAATATCCATACCGAAGGGGAACTGGTCAAGGAACATGTCCCTCGTATTCGCATACAAGATATGGGCATACAACCCCAGGACGTGGAGGACATGGTATTCCCACCAGGGGCAAGGTACAAAAAGTGACACCAGTAAACCCTGAGGTAGGTGGTTCTTGTTCTGAAAGAAACATATCAGATATGCCCTACTTACAAATTGGGGGTAGGTTACAATTCTTTTTAAAAGAATGGAAGCTAATAACATCTGATGCATATATACTGTGCAGTATTATGGGGTTTAGAATTGAATTTTACCAGAATGAAAATCCCCCTACTGAACATACTCCAAAATGAATACATTCTTTCTCTAAAGAAGAGATTAGAATAATTCAAATAGAAATTGATATTTTGAGTAAAAAAGGGGTAATAGAGAAAACAACTTATCAAAACCATCAGTTTATATCTAGTATTTTCTCTAGACCATGAAAGGATGGGGGTAGCAGGATCATTTTGGATCTCACAAGTCTCAACCCTTTTGTACAGTATAAACATTTAAAAATGGAGACTTTTACTAATTCTTTGTAATTAATTTCATCAGAATGCTATATGGCAAGCATAGATCTCCAAGATGCATATTACTCTGTGGCCGTGCATGTTAAAGATCGTAGATAGTTGAAATTTGGCTGGATGAGTCGATTGTGGCAATTCAAAGCATTGCCTAATGGCTTAACTTCAGTTCCTAGATTGTTTACAAAACTGCTGAAACCAATCTTACCATTGTTAAGAGCTCAAGGCCATTTGATAATGGCTTATTTGGATGACATTTTAATTGTGGGGGACACTGAAGCCATGGCAACAGCCTCAGTTTTAAAAGTAAAACTTACATTTCAAAAACTGGGATTTGTGATTTACCCAGAGAAATCCAGACTGACACCCAACAAAATAATTGATTACTTGGTGTTCACTATTAATTCAGAGCACATGACAGTTATCTTACCCAAGGACAAAACGCTGCAATTGATTGAGGGTTGTAAGGAGCTAATTGCAGGCAAACAACCATCAATCAGGAAAGTAGCAAGTCAACTTGGCAAATTAATTGCTTCGTTTCCAGCTGTTCAGCTTGGACCACTGCATTATCAGCAGCTGCAGCGAGCAAAGATATCAGCATTGAAAAGACATGCTGGGCATTTCGATAGACCAATGCAACTACCTTACACAGCAATTGAGGATATAAAATGGTGGATTAAAAATGTGGATTACTCTTACAGGAAAATTCTGATTGAATCACCAGCTACCATTTTACTAACAGATGCAAGTGCACTGGGATGGGGAGCTGCGGATGCCATCTCAAGCTGTGGAGGTAGATGGAATGCAGAGGAAGAACCTTTGCTCGAGACACATGGCATTAATTATCTTGAATTACTAAGTGTATTGCATGGGTTGAAAGCCCTTTGCTGAAAGGTACAAAATTTGCATGTACAGGTTCCGATTGACAACACTACGGCAGTGGCATATGTCAATCACATGGGTGGAATTAAGTCAGAATTATCAGAAGCATGTGCCAGATTGGCGAACATGATTTGGCACTGGTGCATTGAGAAAGATATTTGGCTTTCTGCAATTTACCTACCAGGTAAATTCAACATAATTGCAGATACTAGGTCAAGTAATTTCAATGACAATACAGAATGGATGTTAAATCGTGACATTTTCCACAAAATTGTGAAAACATTTGGGAAACCAGAAATTGACTTGTTTGCATCCAGATTGAATCACCAGTTACCTCAATATGTTTCGTGGGACCAGATCCAGGTGTAACAGGGGTAGATGCGTTTACGTTAAATTGGGGTGGAATGTTTTTGTATGCATTTCCTCCCTTTTGTCTGATCAGTAGGTGTCTACAGAAGATCAAACAAGATTATGCTTCAGGATTGTTGGTGGTTCCAGATTGGCCCACACAAACATGGTATCCATCAGTTAAAAATGGTGACTGAACCCATTATGCATGTCTTTAGACAAGAAAACCTACTTGTGCACCCTGTAACTGGTGAATTTCATCCTTTACATGATTGTATTGATTTATTGATTTGCAGATTCTAAAAAGACCATATGTTGGAAGAAGACTATCAGATCGCTCAATGGATGTAATTACAGGATCATGGAGGGATAGTATCCAGAAGCAGTACATTTCTTACATTAAGAAATGGGAACAGTTTTGTTCAACACAAAATATTTCTTACCACACTGCAGACACTTCAGATGTTGTAGAAATTTTGTCAAAATTACATTTTGATGATAATTTAAGCTGTAGTGCGATCAACACAGCAAGGAGTGCTTTGTCGGCATATTTATCGAGACCATCGGAACATCAAGTTCTAGGATCACACCCTTTGATTTGTAGATACATGAAGGGCATCTTTAATGCTAAACCTCCCAGACCAAGATATACGGAAATCTGGAATGTGAGGGATGCACTATCACTACTTAGGGATTGGGACCCCATCTCAAATTTGTCGTTAGACAAAATTACGATGAAAGTAGTCATGTTAATGACTTTAGTCTCAGCCCAAAGAGTACAAACATTACACGTTAAGAATAGACAGAATGGGAATGAAAACAGAGGAAATTACATTCTATGTCTATGACCTGCTAAAACAGAGCAGACCAGAGTCTCCGGGTGTAAATTGTTTTTTTCAGCATATCCTGCAGATCAAAGACTGTGTAGTTACATATTTAAAATACTACATTGAGACTACCAAACATCTTAGAGGTGTAGAATCTGCATTATTCTTCAGCCATAAAAAGCCACACAAAAAAGTGACAACAAAAACAATTTCAAGATGGCTGAAGAAGGTGCTATTGGATGCAGGAAATAATACTGACAAATTTAAATCTCATTCCACCAGGGCGGCGGAAACATCGGCGGCCAAGGGTTTGGACGTTCCAATAGACCATATCCTCGCGGCCGCAGGATGGGCAAATGAAAGGATGTTTCACAAGTATTATCACAAGGAAATCTACGGCCTGAAATCACAGAAGCTTTAAAATCTTCATGTAGTCACTCACGTGACTCCGAAGTAAAATAGTAAGATTAAACGAGAACTTACCAGTTTGAAGTCTGATCTTTATTTTATGAGGAGTTACGTCGAGGGACTACGTGCCCTCCGCTCCCACCCTAGTAAAGATCAAAGGTAAGTTAAGTTTGTATCACGTAGTTTACTACTATGCTTCGGAATATATCATCTGTGATTTCACACCGCTGCTTTGAAAGTTTGAAGTTTGACGGGTGTGCGCCTGGACAACCTTCTTCACGTAGTCCCTCGACGTAACTCCTCATAAAATAAAGATCAAACGTCAAACTGGTAAGTTCTCGTTTAATCTTACTATTATGATATGCCAATGTACCAGCTAGCAACTGATCTTCTCCATAAAGACTTGGTCTATTGCTAGAAATTGTAATTTATTTACCTATCTGTTACAGATTTACAGCATATAATACAATAATATTAAAGTTCTGATCTTGAGAATATCACATTTTTGAATTTTCAAGGCAGTCTGGGTGTTTATTACTATTTCCGTCACAGCGGTCAATTTTGTAATTAACTACAATTAGGTAATTAACTAATTATATGCTTTAATTTCAGGTCATCCAAGTAAGATGTTTTATGTTTGTTTCAGAATGCTTCAATTTATAATAACTGAACATTTCATTCAGTTCTCTTGATTTTTAAGAAAGTTATGGGCTTTTGACTGTCCTCGATCACAGCTTTTGTGTTAAGTCAATGGAAAACCAATAGGGAACAAGATGCTAATTTCCGAGTATGAAAATGGCCATAACGTTTTAAATAATGAAGATATGAAAGTGAATTAGGTGTCAAATTAAACTTCTTTTTATGCTTTATCTGATGGGATAATTTGCAGACTTGAATTTTAAAATCTCAAAATGTTGTAACATTGCTGCTTTGTTTTTATGGCTGGTGCTCTGCTTTCACCGGTGCCGGGGGGGGGGGGGGGGGGGGGTTGGGGTGGCGATCCCCGGCCCGTCGGCGAGCGGGGTTGGGCTGGAGCCTGGCTTGGGTTGGCTGAACAATTCCATTGCCTTGAAATGAGCAGAATAGTGAAATTCGACTCAAACTATCATCGTTGTTTTACCACTTGGGGGCTCGTTTCCGAGATCCAATACTCTGAACAGCTGACGGGAGTAGACGGACGAGGGGAAGGTGCACCCTGCTGAGTTCAGCGGTCTCAGACTCCTTGCTTGCCGTCAGCTGTTTGAGCAGTAGTATCCGGACCAAACAGAGACTCGGCAAAGAAGTGAGAGTGATAGGAGATCGCGAAAATCGAGTGATTCTGTGCATAGACCCCGGTAAGAAACTTTGACTATTATAGTATTACCTGGGCAATTTGATAAGAGATCGGAGAGGAATTCCGATTGAGAGAATGGGAAATGTAAATGAAAAACCTGAAAGGGAGGGGAAAGGCCGTAAGCCAAATCCCCGCATTCTGCCCAATAGTCCGTTGGGGCGAATGCTGAACCGCTGGGGGGCAGGAAATACCCAGGGGTTGGAGAAGACAACAATGATAAGGTATTGTTATTTTGAATGGCCAAAACACCCGATAAAAGGAGCTTCGGTCTGGTGGCCAGAGGATGGGTCAGATGAGGATTGGGTACAGCAGGCATTGAATGTATATGTGAAAAATAAACCCAATCCAATGATAGAAGAATCCATGTATGCCGCGGTATGGGAAACAGGATGTAATCTGTTGAAATTAAAAGAAGAGGTTGAACAGTCAAATCCCTCTGCACCCTCATGGAATTTACTGGAGAACCTAGCTCCTCCCTATGTACATCAATTACCCGAAGTAGCGCCGCCAATTCAACCCCCGCCCCCACTCCTGGCGACTGGGTACAGCAGAAAGATTACATCAGACCAGGATTTGGTCACGAAATTGGCCCTAAGCAATTGTTGTCTTGCCCCTGAGTCCGGGTCTATTCCGGAATACTGTTGCATGTTCTTCCTGAGTCTCTGAAGGAACACTGTCGGGGCCTCATCTTTCTGCTGTCTATTCTCAAATGCTCGTTCGAAATTCTGTCCTTTGGGTATTGCCTCTCTTATCCCTTTTATAATTATATCCCACAGGTCCTTCATATTCCTTCGTCCTGCTTCTGTTCCCTTGTCCCAATCTGGCTCTTGTACTGGGAATGTATCTGCTGCCGCTGCATTCTGCTGCCCTGGAGGGTTCTCCTGTTCCAACTTTTTCATTGCTGCTGCCCTAATCATTTGTCTCTCCCACATTTTCCTATAATGTGACCTCATGGAACCCCCGTTCCTCAGGTTAAATACATTTTTACACATAAATTATGAATAAAGATAAGAAATTACACACAGTTTCTTCAGCCAGCGCTTCATTCGCTTTTCCTTTATGGTGAATGACCTTTGACAAATCCCATGATTCTTTGCATTTGTCGGAATACCGAACTCGCTTATTCACCTTGCTTGCCAGAAGCAAAGGAAAGTTAAAACACCAAAGGCCGTGTGTAAAGGTATAAGCCATGAGGGATAACAGAAGGATTTTACATTTCCAGCTGAAGATAAAAGAACTGTTAAAGGATCTTTTCTGGCATGGTTACAAAAACAGTATACCTGGACTGTCTCTAAATTGTAAACATATACATAATCAGTCTGAAGAAGGGTCTTGACCCGAAACATCACCCATTCCTTCGCTGCCTCACCCGATGAGTTTCTCCAGCATTTTTGTCTACCTTACATATTTCAAAAATGTTTTTTAATGCTGAGACCAAGAAACTTATTCATCCAGAAAGTGATTGAATATGCAATGAACTTCCAGATAGATTTCTAAAGCAAAATCCTGGGAATCATCTCTGAAAATGTTGTATGGGGGCTGTTCATGAACAGATTGTTTTCAAAATATTCTGTTATCCATGTTCTCAATACTGACTTGCAGCAATGATCAAGTCTGCTTTCATTTCAATATACCCGACAAAGAAAATTGTTATTAATAATAATAATAACTTTATTTATAGAGCACTTTAAAACAACCACTGTTGCCACAAAGTGCTGTACATGACTAATCATGGACAAAAAATTATTACACGACAATAAAAACATTAAAAGAGATAGTAAAAACAATAAAATTAAAAACATTAAAAGCACTAAAACAGGAGCAAAGTCTCAAGCAGGGTCAAAAGCCAGGGAATATAAATGTGTTTTAATACTGGTTTTGAAGATGGACAGTGAGGGGGCCTGTCTGATGTGCAAATGCAGAGTGTTCCATAGCGCTGGAATAGCAACAGAGAAGGCTTTATCCCCTCTGAACTTCCGCTTAGACCTCGGTACCTCCAGGAGTCTTGGTGGTGTAATGATGTTTGTTCTGGGTGCTATGAAATCAAATCTTCCAGATGTAAAACTAGTAATGCTGTAATTCTCAACATATGTACTGAACCTTGCAGTATTCATTCTGTCCAATAATGTCTATTTGCTAAAAATAGAGGAAATTGGAGTGTGAAGAGATAGAAAAAGAGAAGGAAATTTATAAATTAAGAGGGAATGTGCAGAATTCTGTAAAAGTTTATGCTTCAGCTGGTTTCAATATAGTTCAAATTTAAGTTGAAAAATATTCAATTATTTAAAATTATGTACAGTATTTTTGCTTATTGTAGCAACGTTACAAAATTTTGAGATTTAAAAAATCAAGTCTGTAATTTATCCCATCAGATAAAGCATAAAAAGAAGTTTAATTTGACACCTAATTCACTTTCATATCTCAAGTATTTAAACAGTTATGGCCATTTTCATACTCGGAAATTAGCATCTTGTTCCCTATTGATTTTCTATGGACATAACAAAAAAGCTGTGATCGTGTGCTGTCAAAAGCCCATAACCTTCTTAAAAATTAAGAGAACTGAATGAAATTTTCAGTTATCGTAGATTGAACCATTCTGAAACAAATATAAAATAATCTTACTTGGATGACCTGAAATTAAAACATATAATTAGTTAGTTACCCAAGTGTAGCTAATTTCAAACTTCAATTACTAGATCTAAACATTATCCATTTCTTAATAAATGATTAATATTTTTAAATAGCCCAAGTGTCCAAATAATATTCATAAATAATTCACAATAAAACATGATTTTGAAATCTTATTTACATTCATTTATAGGCCAAATGGAAGGAATTTAGTGTTCAATTGCTGTAAATTAAAGTCCATTTAAATCAGCTTTCCAGTGGGTTCCTGTGAACGCGCTGGTTTAGAACGTTCACATTGCGCTAGATTTGTGCCCTCAAATGCCCAGAAAAATACTGCGGGATATAATGGGCCCAAAATTAGCAACTCGCAATAGTAAACTTTGTATAAAGGGATCTTAGGAAGCCCTTTTTAATGTAAAAATAAGCTACATACCTTCTGTATACAGCTCCATGTGGCGCTGTGGTTGCGTGAGATCGCGGGTTTAGAGAATGATTTTTAAACTATTATAACTATTATACAAGGCCATAAAAACTAATAATACCTTTTGCGACGGGGTCTTTCAGCGATTTTTCGTTAATGATTTACTAGGCTGAACATCTTCGATTGGAACAGCCTAGTGAAAATCGCGTTTTAAACCCGCCCCCCTCTAAACGGCGCCAAAATTGCGCACACCCGCACCGCCAGATTTTCAGCGACGCTTCAGGTAGGCTTTGCAACATACCTACATTATTGTTAAAATATTATCATGATTCACATATTACCATATCTCCAACTATGCAGAGCTTTTAAAATGGCACTTTGGGAATTTAAGAATTTAAATATCAAACTGAATTGCATTTGCAAATGGGAATCCTGGCAACAAAAAAATATATATATTTTTGTTTATAGGATGCCCAGAATAAATAAATCAAAATACGATTGTTCTTGATGCAAGTTCCCCCATAAAATAATGGGTAATATGTTGTTACTCAGGATACATTCTCAACATCTCTGGAGATGGAAGTCTGCTTGACAATCAGAAAGTGTCACTTATTGCATTATCGCTGAGGGTACAGCCACAAGACTGCAAACAAAATGATAGATCTAAGAGGGTGCGGAAAAAACACCACCCTTATAACACTCTGTCCTACTCTTTAATTGCTCAGAACACTCATCCCATGTCACCTTCCTTGGGAAATACAGTAGACAGCAACAGCTACTCTTTTAGTTTTACCACTCCCTAGGTCACTGGCACAAAAACATTATACAGGTGACATTCTGATTTGCCTGTAGTACATAAGTGACATGTCCTCTGCATTTGGTCGTGGGGGTGGAACTGTGTACCAATCACTGTGTACCAATCTCATTTCACCTTGCAACAGCATCCCATATCATCCAATGCAGTTATTTCAATATGTCTTCTAGCCCCATGAGGTATTGCTTGTCACTTTGAATCTAAGCATTCACTGCCTTGATGACAGGAGTCTCACTTCCACGTGAATGTTAAGTGGCTTCTACTTATACTGCAGTAGGAGTTGAGAAATCTGCATGATAGTTAACAGAATTCCCTATTGGAAAAGACTCCACACTTTGCTCAAGTCCTCAAACAAATTGCCGAACCATTTCAAGTCCCTTGGAACGAGGACAAGGCAAGTGATAAAGCAAACAGCGCTGACTGTATGTTGAGATCATGGTAAAGTGCAGATGGCTAATGTTTGCTCATGTCTGGGTTCGTGTCTGGGCTCGTGTCTGGGCTCGTGTCTGGGCTCATGTCTGCTAATGTAAGCAGGAAAAATGGTCTCGATGTTGGGGGAGTACAGAACCAGGGGTCACAGTTTAAGAATGAGGGGCAGGCCATTTAGGACTGAGATGTGGAAAAACTTTTTCACCCAGAGAGTTGTGAATCTGTGGAATTCTCTGCCACAGAAGGCAATGGAGGCCAATTCACTGGATGTTTTCAAGAGACAGTTAGATTTAGCTCTTAGGGTAACGGATTCAAGGGATTTGTGGAGAAAGCAGGAACGGGATACTGATTTTGGATGATCAGCCATGATCATATTAAATGGAGGTACTGGCTCGAAGGGCTGAATGGCCTACTCCTACATCTATTATCTATGTTTCTATGCTCAAACAATGACTTGAAAGCTTGGACTAATCTAGTGGGTCATGCAGTATTCAATGGAGGTGGTCGGGCTCCATTGTGATCTATTCAATGGTTTTGCACTATTTGTACTAGATCTGAAAGGAGCACACTACCTGTAACCCATGTCTGCCATGCACAGGCCAATGTGACTTGACTACACATGCCCGGGGCTCACTTATTCACTTCCTGAATATATGTGCCTGATTCAGATCTGTATGAAAGATACTGTGGCTCAGGTGGGTTGAGTCAGGCCAGCTCAACACTTTGCCATGACAAAGGGCACCTGCCACAGTATAGAAATAATTTCTCCTTGCCTACAATGTTGAATAGAGTGGATGTATGCTGTGTGTCTGGGATGGGGTTTTCTGCATTAGAACATTTATGGAGATTTGTGGTTCATATCAGAAAGGGAAAAAGTTAGAAGTCCCTGGGCTAGGTTAGGTTCAGATTCACTGTGGTTATATCGGGTTCGGGTCACATTTTAATTTCATATCCAAGCAGATTACAATATCACAATTCTGACATATTTTTGAAGATGTAACTAGGAAAATTGACAAGGGAGAGCCAGTGGATGTAGTGTACATGGACCTTCAGAAAAAATTTGAGAAGGTCCCACAAAGGAGATATTTGTGGGCAAAATTAGGGCACATGGTATTGGGGGTAGAGTGCTGACATGGATAGAGAAGTGGTTGGCAGACTGGAAGCAAAGAGTAGGGATTAACTTGGACAGATCGGGGGAGTGGGCAGATGCATGGCAGATGAAGTTTAATGCGGATAAATGTGAGGTTATCCACTTTGGTAGCAAAAACAGGAAGGCAGATTACTATCTAAATGGCGTCAAGTTGGGGAAAGGGGAAGTACAACGGGATCTGGGGGTCCTTAAACATCAGTCTATGAAAGTATGCATGCAGGTACAGCAGGCAGTGAAGAAAGCGAATGGCATGTTGGCCTTTATAACAAGAGGAATCGAGTATAGGAGCAAAGAGATCCTTCTGCAGTTGTACAGAGCCCTAGTGAGACCACACCTGGAGCATTGTGTGCATTTTTGGTCCCCGAATTTGAGGAAGGGCATTCTTGCTATTGAGGGAGTGCAGCGTAGGTTTACCAGGTTAATTCCCGGGATGGCGGGACTGTCATATGCTGAGAGAATGGAGCAGCTGGGCTTGCACACCTTTAGAAGGATGAGAGGGTATCTTATTGAAACATATAAGATTGTTAAGGGCTTGGACACGCTAGAGGCCGGAAACATGTTCCCGATGTTGGGGGAGTCCAGAACCAGGGGCCACAGTTTAAGAATAAGGAGTAAGCCATTTAGAACAGAGACGAGGAAACACTTTTTCTCACTGAGAGCGGTGAATCTGTGGAATTCTCTGCCTCAGAGGGCGGTGGAGGCCGGTTCTCTGGATGCTTTCAAGAGAGAGCTAGATAGGGCTCTTAAAAATAGCGGAGTCAGGGGATATGGGGAGAAGGCAGGAACGGGGTACTAATTGGGGATGATCAGCCATGAACACATTGAGTGGCAGTGCTGTCTCGAAGGACCAAATGGCCTACTCCTGCATCTATTGTTTATTGTCTATTTTCCATAACATAAACTCCTCTGCTTTCAGCACCTCTTTTTACATAGAGAATGGACTCTTCGTTGAATTAGCACTGTCCCATCTCTCCAGTATACCTGAGCTTTTGCAAAGTTTTTACTAAAGGCATATTACAATTAATCCGGTATGCTCAGGACTTTACTGGTGCCAGACTAGCAGACTGTCCATTAGATGTTATTTTATAAATACTTCAACATCTGCAGGATGGGATGATGTTGGAATATGACTGTTGATGGCAGGTGTTAACGTGTTGTGCTGCTGCAAAAATATTACCAAATTAAAAAATGAGTCTGTTAAAGATTTGTGATGATAAGATATTGGGCAGTGAAAGGATTGAAGGAGAAGAACTAAAAAAATCTAACAGATTTGACAGTGAGCAGCAAGAATAGGATAAGTGTGTGGGAGAAGATATGATTGCAATAGAGTGTTGTGTTTTTATAATGAGGGTTTCAGCCAACTGAAAGCTGTAAAGGAGAGGTCAAAGAAATTATAATCTCAATATTTAAAGTTTAGAAGTAAAGGTTTTTGGAGTGTGATTTGGCGACCTAGATTAGACCTTCATTTGAATATTACATCCATCTTTGGACTGCTCTGGGAAAGATGCCAAGGTCTTGAATAAAAGCGTGAGGATACTTGCTGGAATGCTGCTGAGGTTGTGGAGTTTCCAGAATCTGGAGACACCAGTGAAGGCAGAACATACTCTGCCGCATAGATCTAAATAGAGTGTCGAAGTCTATAAGGTATGTTAACAAAGCAAGAAAGAGATAAACTTGTCCAGA